>NC_134493.1:47245459-47385459 GCF_040206685.1 Ascaphus truei
TTCCCAAAACACCGCAGGGGTATAATGCTATGCAAACTCACCACATAAGCAGTCAAAACCAGAACCTTAAATGTTCAAGCTCTACTTATGTTTATCTGCCAAGAATGATTGAAAATGTATGAATTTCATGTCATTTCATGCTGGCTTCACATTTCTATAAATTCCCCGTGCTGATATGCCACCTCCTTTTAATGAAATTCTCACCGTGTATTGAAGGCACTAGACCCCAAAGCCAGGAATAAATGGGAACCGGCTGCAGCACTGAATGTTTCCACATAAAGGTAAAACAGATGACAGCTGCTGTTGACCATATATTCTTAATACACGCAACCACTGCTCAATCATGCAGCATAATCTCTCCCGCTAATGTAGGCCTCTGGCTCTCGCTCTGCCTCGGTTGCCTTAGTGACAGCGTTGGGAAAGCTCTGCATGGTTCCAGCATTAAAACAGGGTTACTTCATAACGTTTGTTTACCTCGTTTCAGAGGACAGCATGAAATTACAGATATATCTGCCACTTCTACTCATATGGAAAATAGCATTGCAAATGGCCGTGCACCAGTACTCTGAAGCAAACCGTAGACGTTTAGGAAATAAACATACCTCTTGAGAGCACATTCCCATCTCAGACAGGGTTGCAGACCTGTCTTTTGCCATTATCTCTTAGGCTGAGGACCCGCTGCGGTCGGCGACGCGTGCGCCACCAGCCCCTTACCTGCAATCTGTTGCTCCCCGCTGCCTCCTCCCTCCGTGGCTCACTACGTGCTGTGACGCGTCAGCCGGCCAGTGCAACCAGAAGGTGGTGTTCTGAAGCGTTGACGCGTCACGTGGTGCGCGAATGAGCCAATGAGGAGGTAAGGAGGGGAGCAGGGAAGGAGCTACGGGAGGGAGGCGGGGGGAAGTGTGTATGTGTGTATGTATGTGTGTTGTGTGTGGGGGGACGGGAACTGAGGGGGACGACAGACGGACAGACGGGACGAACGAACCCTCTGCTCAAACCACGCTCCCCCCACCCCCGCTCCCTACAGACCGCAGGTAGCGGTCAATTGCCTCTCAGCGTGCCGCCTGCATGCAGTGCGGGCGCACTGACTGAGGCAGCGGGGGCCTCGGCCTTAGCATACAGTCCTTCCACTGCAGCCAGGGATTGTGGCTAACGGCATGCAAATGAGCAGTGTTTCGCCTTTTGCTTCTTGTCCATTTTAACAAGAAACCCTGTAAACTTATCCCTGCCATATTACACAGCTTTTCAGCACAGAATGGGTTAAAGAAGTGCAGGAAACAAATGTCCTTTTTCTAGGAGGATTTAGGAACATTAAGCATGGCTGCCAAGGTGCATAGACCCAAGCAAGTGAAATCTGGGTGTTCTGGACTGACTAGAGACATATTAATGGTACAACGTTGCCTCCATTTAAAAAGACTCCATTGAAGACTTTGAGACCAATGATACTTAACATGGGGGAGATATATCCTTCCAGTGAGTCAGTCTTATTTCAAATGAGTTAGGCCTGACAGGCCTGGGTAGTGGTATCCAGACAGAATCATACAAGCATTTTATTTAGGTTCATTAGATATCTGCTGGTGTCAGTGTTGTATTCTTAAGTACTGAAGCATGTTTGTTTTTGAAAGCGGGGCTCCTGAACATGAATTTCTGCTATAAGAAAATTCCTATGCATGACAGAGTGTGATCAGCCAACTGAACGCTATGTTTGACTTAAAGGAAGAGACAGTAAGAATAATACATCAAGTGGATAGAGGCTGACACACAGCCCAAAACATCTTAGGAACAACAATTATGCGAGACTGCACTGAGAATATAGTGCAAAATAAAATCAGATTGGGCTGCAGTAAACATCCGTCGTTCCACTAAGTAACGGACAATGCTACAAACAGAATATTAGGAATTAAATGAAAATATTACATCTCAGTTTGGGGGGGGGGGGGGAAATAATATTATTCAACACGACAAATGTAAAATATCCTGTCCGAAATGACAACTGCTGAGATTTTAGAAAAATGTTGGATCCCACTCTGAAATGAAATATGCTACATCAGTATCCTATAACCAACAGCACAGTCAGAAAAGATGATCTGGTTTAAGAAAGAAAAGCTATTCTCACCAGGCTCAAAGCGTTTAAATTATGGAATTTTTTTTACAGTGCACAAAACTGCAATTAAGTTCTGTTTGACGTCAAAAAGAGAACGGGCGCATTTCGGGAGAAATGGTTATATTAAATCAATACTCGGAGATAGGACGATTTATCCAATAACTTCAGATTTGTGCTTCTTGAACAGTCATGTTAATTCAAAAAATAGATAAAGCCTTTAGCCAATAAATAATTAAACAGATCCGACTTCCCCATAGAAAGGAGTATAAAACTATGAGTATCTATGCTTGGACACTAGAGAACGGACTTCGGAAATTGGAGATAATCTTGACGCCAGCTCCATGTGCCTGTCCTCCCGAAACTTGGCATTTTAAAGGGAATTAGAATGAAATTAGATACAACAATTAAAGTAGGTGGTTTAGTCTGATATATATTTAAAAAAATAAAATAAAAAAATAAATGAAGTAAGAACTGATTAATATGCCACGAGACCCTCGGAGAACAAATAGTTTTGGCAGGTCTGGACACGAGTCGCGCCAAAGGGAGCAGATGGTGAAAAGACAGCAGATGTTAATGCAGTTTTCCCTATTCCATATGTTTTATTGTTCAGCGGTAATAAATAAGTTGTACTTTCATATCTATTAGCGGCATTCAATATTTTACTGTGGTATAAAGGGAAATGAGAGGAAATGAATTGGCACTTTCTTTTTCCATGTACTCCGTGCTAAGAAAAGATTTGGAGGGACGCTTTGACACACAAGAATATCACGCAATAGTAAATTACTGTATTATAGTATCAATCATTGTTGGTCAACATGTAATGAAGTGTACCGTACAGTAGCTCTGCTAGCTTTTCTGGGCCATATGTGAGACTATTTTGTAGACAATTGTTCCTTTAGCTACAGTTGTGCTAATTTAAAGCTGAAATCCAAGTACTTTTTTTGTTTTTTTTAACACATAATTGAAGCAGGTTGTGTCCAGGGCTGGACCCTGTTAATTCCAGCTCTGTGGGCCCCCTGCTTCCTGAGATACTTACCATAGTAGATGCTGGTAGCTGCTCTGCTCAGCTACCTGGGATCACGTAATGGCCGCTGTGCAAATCACCTGCACCAATAGGAAGCCGTGACGTCATCAGGTTCGGCTTCCTATTGGCCCGTGGGAGCTTTAAACTTTAAAGCCCAGCTAGCTCAGCCGGAGCGGCCACTGTCACCTACTACGGAAGTAAATATCTCATGACGCAGGGGGTCTCAGGAGCTGAAATTAATGGGGTTCAGCTCTGGAGACCCCCTGCTTCAATCCTGTGAAAAATAATAATAATAATAAAATAAAAAGTGATTGAATTGCTCCCTTAAGGTGCAGTTCCAACAAGGACAAAATAAACGACAATGGCATGAAATCTTCCACAGTAAAAATGCTTTCCCTCGCACGAAACCGGTCCAATAACGCGTAGGAGGTGCACTAAGGGAGAGACTTGAATGATTGAGAAAGCTTTTGAGCACCTCTGCTGAAAGACTTTTAATTTCCAAAGAAATAAAAGTGAAGTCCTAGCCGTACATTTCACATGACACGTCGTTATTTTTTAGCTTTGAATCTGTTATAACATCAGTGCTGTCCAGTACAGTGCCGCTCAAACTAAGGTCTTCAATAAAACCCATTGACTGTGCTGACTAAGTAGCGCTCTGCCATACGACACCTTTACATTTCTTTGTCTGTGAGCACTCTCTGAGACAAATTCCAAGACCAACATAAATGCAAAACACAACCACAAATACTGATATCCGCGTCCTCGGATGAATCCACGGCCTCTTCCAACGTACGCTTATGTTACATGCTTTTAAACAGTCTATTAATGCAAAAAGCACATGTCAAATTCTGTCAAGTGTTATATTGTCAGAGTATAAAAATCACTTCATAGTAATTGTAGCATTATGGACATGAGATGAACAACCTCAATATGTGAAGTACCACTCAACCATAAGGATGGCTTAAAGGCCGAGTCCCTCATCACTGAGCTGATTGCCCATTACTCTTCTATGTATAGCAGCACTGCATACACAGAACGTACTAGAGAGATCAGGCCATATCTACTAAGCAGTCTTCTGCCAACAGGCAACTTCCGGTGCGGGAAGAACACTTTACAGCCCAGTGCCAGAAGGTGTGTAATGACAGAAGACTTATTAGTTAGTAAATATAAGTGATGATCGATACTATTGGCCACCATTAATGATATGTTGCCACATAAACTAATAATACTCCTGTAATATCTGATACACTGCAATGTGTATGCCAATGGCTCGGAAAACCATAGCACGGCTTCCTGTTCAGCTATTTCAGAGATAACTTGGAGGAACGAGCACTCACAAGTTGCAATCCTGCTATGGTGCTTGGAAACGCTGGGAGATGCCCAGGTATACAGTAGAATGAGGGGAAAGCCGGTATGCGCATGGACATTTTCAGGGTGGTGAGCCCACCTTAATAAACCCACTGAAAGCACCCATGGGAGAGCTGCCTATATCCAGCCGTTTCAGGGAGCCAGTTGGCTACAGAAAACGTGAAACTAGCCATGTTAATTTGTATTGTTTTACAGGCATCATACTTTAATTCATCAAACTGTCAAAAACCCATCCAGCCTTCCTAATAAGTAAATGTTTTACATTTTCTCCGCAGGGCATACTTCTGCCTAATATAATTCCCCAAACCACTTTATGGCTGGACTGGTTCAGTTTCTATTAAAATCCTCCATCCACTAGTAACCCGGAGAACGTTCCCCATCACGGTTAGTTCAAAAAGTGTTGAAATGCATTAACCTCATTATGCAGCTATGTTACAATGCACTTGCTTCTGTGTTGATAGATGGACACATGCACGCACGTACAGTATAAATATATGTATGTATATATATTTAATTTGTCTGGCAGCCACAAGCAAAAACCTCTAAGGATCATCACGGAAAATTGTTCGCTCAGAGCTTCTTGGTCAGAATACCAATGTCGGCCAGGGCACCTTGGCTTGGCAACATGCAGGAAGATGAGAATACGCTGTTCTTAAAGACACCAACAGATCGCTTGGAGCAGGTTTTACTTTGAAGTCCTTAGAACAATAATATCTGTTGCACATTACAGTCGGATAATATAGCTGCTGCCTATAAACATGCAGTACTGTCTGATCATAGACCAAGGAACATTCAGTTACTGGGTTTCAAAAGCGCTTTTTAACACGTGCACAGTCACCTAGCGTTTATACAAATTATAATGCAAAGGGGTATAGCGCTGCCAAGTATTAGAATATGCATGAGACATCACAAAAAGAACTCTGTAAGCTATGCCTGCAAAGGTCTTTTGTACTATGTAACTTGTTTTTAATACAATATTTGTTGTTGATTCATTATTAAGATATGATTTGGTGGGACTGTATCACTAACAGCTGTTATTAAATTAGACAGAGCTTGAACATGTCCTACTTGTACAGTAACACTTAGGCTCGTAATAGTGTGTGCGGCCGTGTGCCTGTGCGAACGCACGTGCCGTACACTTTTTGTGTGTATGCTGTGAGCGACAGAGTGTGTGTGTGTGTGTGTGTAAAATACGTACGTTTATAATAAATAAATACGTTGGTAAATAAATTGTACAATTGTACATTCATACACACACACACACACTTCAGTGGCGGTAGCGGCGCAAAATCTTTATTTCCCCATCTTGTCCCCTGTCGGCCGGTTCCACGCTCACTGCCGTGCGCGCGGTCCTAATATAGGAAGGCTGACTAACCACAGCCAACTATAACTGCCGCATGCGCGGCGCAGCAAATGCACCCACTATAAAACAGCCCTTAGTACTGCTATATCCTGCAGTTCCATTTTCATGGGTACAATACAATTACTGTACTAAACATAGCATGCTGCTTTTAAAGAAATTAGTTTAAAAAAGGAAGAAAAGCAGCAATCTGTGTACACTTCTCCTGCTGATCAAGTTGAATAGAAATGATTAAACAAGCATGAACCATTGGAAAGTTTCAACCTCATTGTTTTTGAATAATTGTGTGATAATGACCACATATTCCCTGCAGAAATGGGGAATTGTGCCCAAGCATATACAAGAGGACCATGGAACATAAAGTGATTAACCTAATCAGCCATGAACTGTCCACTGAGATCACAGACAATTAAAGTGTTCATATATAGGCAGCATTCACAGTAATGAAATCCCCCAACAAGGCTTGTGCTAAAACACCATGGATTGCAGTCTTTTTTTTTTTACTATCAGAACATATTGTTGAGCCATCCTGTTGTATATGGTCTGCAGACTGTTTCCAGGTACACAATGCACATCCAGCAACGGAGTCTAGGCTGAGTCAAAACGGTCTATGAATATATCTATGATTTACTTCCCTAATCCTTTCGCTGCAATGCAACCTGCTATGTGATGGGCCTCTGACAGCCAGAGTCCCAGATTCACAGAGCGCTCTCACCTCTCCTGCAAAACCTATATTTCAGGGTCTGGATGGGAGTACAGCAACACTACCCTATAGCTATGACCTACAGAAGCTAACGCCAGGTTAAATCCCTACATGAACTTCAACGGACTTTTGAGGAAATGTGTTGTTAGGAAGAACACCTAGTTTTCCTATTGTTGGCACTAATGTCCGTTACAGTGAACACAATGACCTTTTCGGACGAAAAACAGGACTTAACCTAAGTTAATAGATCGTTAATCATCAAAGTGCCCCCTAACATTAGGTTATCGCCTCGTTAAATCAGTAGCGGACCTCTGTGGATCTTGGCCAAAGAGAGAAAGCCTAAAGTAGACACTAAAAAAATCTATGAATTAAGTCATACACCGTGCTTTTGCCACTCAACTCAACTGATGCTGAAAGACCTTTTTAGCACGAGTCTCTTAGCATCAATGAAAGTTTTTTTTCCCCCTGCAAGTGTCAGCTTTGTAAAGTTAAGCAGCACATCTGTTATTACTTAGTGTATCAAATTCCATATCTGTCGTTTTTCTCCTTCCCTCGGATCAAAACCATCTGCTGGGTCCCTGCTGGGTAAGTATCTGTGGCAAATGGAAGAACTATATATCAAGAAGTTTCTGGCATGTGACAAAGCCAGAAGTAGGATCTTGATACCCAGACCAAAAGTGTGTACATTTATACCTCCAGCTGTAGCAAAACTTGCTGTCTCCGGGGCTGCGACTGAAACCACTCAAAGACGTGTCTTTAGAGATGGTGCCTGCTGCGACTGCACTTCGGGGGTTCAATGCTTCCGTATCGGACCCCAGCTGCGTGAACGCTCCAGCGCCGGGGCAGCCGTAGTCACGTGACCCCAGTGTCAGGGACTGCTACATTTGCTACATCTGTATATTCACACCCAGAGTCCCATGGTGGTATTTATTCAATTCTGATAGCGCTGATCAAGGCCCTATCACATGGAAACCCTTAAGTGGTAATTCTGTAACTGCCAAAGCGCCAATGGGGATTTGGGCCCAAAACTACCCGAAAGGCTGCTTCGGAGTATACAGAATTTACCATTTAGGGGGACATTCTGAGAATGTCGCAGATTCATGACAATGAGACTTTCTGTAGGGCAGCACCGAAACTACAGATCATGTGAGATTTCACCCATGAAAGTTATATTAATTAAAACCAATCAACATTGATTCAAGTCCAATATAAGTCATCAATAGATATTTTGTATTCTACATAATCAAGTCGTATCACTCTTTGGGGAATAATTCAGACAATAAGTCACGTCAAACTGTGCTGAAATGTTTACAAATGTGAAGAGTCTTAGTCACTAAGTTTATCCAAGTCCAAGTTAAACATGTAATATTAATATTCAACTAAATACTGATTTATAGGTAGAAGCGGCTATGGCTATTCGTAATATAATGAAATCATATTGGGAACAAACCATCAGGTATCCCAAAAGCAAAGAGCAGGATTTTCCTCTTACCAAATATAATAACTGATAACAGAATCCGATCTCCAAATATTATTCCCACTATGGTTGATCTAGAATTCAGCACCAATAAACCGCTATACTGGAAAACTCCAGCATCACATCCTGGCCTCCCCATCTCTTTCCATGGGGGGTAAGCAGGGGGTCCACAAAGCTCAACTGAGCTCCATTCAGCTACAGGAACCCCCTTGTTGCCGAAATACATACTGGGAAAGTAGCTCCGGTATGGTCCTCTCCAGGGACAACAAAGTGGCGATTTAGCAAAACAATTTTAATTTCTAAGCAATTATCTGGACCAGGGGTGACCAACTCCAGTCCTCAGGGGCCACCAAAAGGTCAGGTTTTCAGGATATCCCTGCTTCAGCACAAGTGGCTCAATCAAAGACTGAGCCACTGATTGAGCCAATGGGACTGATCAAGTCACCCATGTTGAATCTGGGGCTGATTGAGCCACCTGTGCTGAAGCAGGGATGTCCTGAAACCCTGGCCTGTTGGTGGCCCTCGAGGACTGGAGTTGGCCACCCCTGCTCGAGACCTTTCACAATGTTGGTTTCCCAAAACTTGAATTAATGGCAGGTGAGACTGTTGGGTTGAGCAAAATACCATTCTGCAAGGAATTTAAGATTGAATTCTATTACTTATTATTTATTTTATTTTTTAGATTGGTAGACTTGTAAACTGAAAGATATTCCGTAAAAAAAAAAAAAGCAAAGCTATATTCACATGGGTAGATAACAAGACCTCCTTCAGCTCCATGGCTAACCGGTCAAAGCGGAATTTCAGTCCGATTTAAGTCGATGGGAAGTCTAGAAAAGGACTGCATTCTAATATACTTGGCCCAGAGGTGAATCTTTCATGAGATGAGAAAAAGAATTGCAATATTGGGTTCCTTGTAAAACAAGGTGGTGGTGTTAATATTGCTTCCTTTGATAATATCAAAGACAATTATGTCTCCTCTTTCAATCCTCCTGTACACCCCCCCCCCTCCCATGGGGAAAGCAGCAAATCAGTTTAACATGCAGTCACCTTATTATTGGCTTATCAGCTCAGGCTGAAAGGCAGCGATTCACTGAAACCGCTCTGTTGATGATTTAGGTTTGCTTCTGTTATACAATTAGGAGCTGCGGGTATCAGTGGTTTAATAACATATTGCAGAATACAGCCAATATCACATACTGTATAAATCGATGGCAGTGCTTCTGTGAAATATCACATTACCATACAAAGTATCATGTTGCCCTGATCCAGAAGTACGGGTCATATTAAAAGTTTTTATTATCTGTAGCAGATTTAAGAAATCAATAAGAGAGTTATGTCTTGCACACCTATAAATGTATAGTAAGCAATATACTAGCGATTTGGGGTACCGGTTCTCCGTGGTTCAGGGGAAAAACCTGTCTGGTATAATTTCAAGGTATATAAACAAAGTGGAGGATCCAGGTCTCTACAGATTTTAAAAAATAATTTATTCTAGGCACACACAACGTTTCGAGCTGTACCACTTGAGAAAGAGCTTGGTACAGCTCGAAACGTTGTGTGTGCCTAGAATAAATTATTTTCTACAATCCGTAGAGCCCTGGATCCTCCACTTTGTTTATATACCTTGTGCAAATTTAAGAAAAACATTATTTCTTACCGCACTATGTGATATATATCTATAGCTTGGATCAAAACATTTAAATCAGGACACGTTAAAATGTTTGTGCGCTTTCAGTGTATTACTAATTATTTATATGTTGGAATGTGGAACTGGGGGTGTTATAAGTATAAGTAGTGGTTACTAGGCGGTACTAGTGGCATGGGGTTGCTATGTGTTATTTGACTATAAGCCGCAAGAGTAACGTCTTGTGTTTTTGTATTCCGGACCTTGTGACTTATTGAAGTGATGCTCACACATCAAATTCAGCATTTCCCTGTGGTAAAAAACGCAGGGAGTGGGGTGCAATCACTCATGGGCTTTTTTTTAATGCTTTTTAAATAGAAACGACTGCAGCTGCAGGTTAGATCTGAAACATGTATGCACTGACTTATAACCCAATATAATAGAGATTTGTACTCACGTTGTAGCTAGGTCTCCAGTGTATGCAGCACATTGGGTTAGATCCACAAAGCTCCGCTGTGAGTAACGTGACATGACGTTGCCTAAAACAAGACTTACGTTCCCTGTGTTCAACGCGTATCCTTAAAGTTTAATGTATGCAAAAACGACGGCCTTTTTTTTAATGCATTGTATGTCTTTATTTATATAGCGCCATTAATGTACATAGCGCTTCACAGCAGTAATACAAGTGGTAATCAAATAAATAACAGATAATATAAATAACAGATCATGGGAATAAGTGCTTCAGACATAAAAGTAACATTAAGGAAGAGGAGTCCCTGCTCCGAGGAGCTTACAGTCTAATTGGTAGGTAGGGAGAACGTACAGAGACAGTAGGAGGGAGTTCTGGTAAGTGCGTCTGCAGGGGGCCAAGCTTTATGTATCATGTGTATAGTATTATCCACAGTGCTATTCATATGCTTGTTTAAGCAAGTGGGGACCCCCAGTTCCGAAGATACTTTAGTTACCAGTATTACTTCCTGGATATTTAAACAGCTGGCTAGTAGGAAGCTGCAACCGATGACATGGCAGCTTCCTATTGGCCAGTGGGACTTGGGATATTTGGCGGCCATATTGCATTTCTAAATAGAAAGGTGAACACTGGTACCTACACGAGTATCTTAGGAGCCAGGCGTTCCCAAAGCCTTCCCGGGGTCTCCGACTGAGCCTCTCATTGAGCCACCTGTGCTGAAGCTGGGATATCCTGAAAACCTGACCTGTTGGAGGGGGGGGGGGGGGGGGAAGGGGGTATCGATGACTGGAGTTGAGCATCCCTGGCCTAGAGGAGAACAAGTGTACCTGTGTAGCAATCCCTACTTCGTGTAAATGTGAAGCGTCTTAACAAAATGTAATTTAAATTACTTTCCGCTTATCATATCATTTCTCTGCAGCCGTAATTTTTAATTACAGATCAGATTACTCCAAATGCGATCTGATGACATTCGGCCCCCTTCCCGTTACAGTACAGTTCCCGTTCCCGTCCCGTTAGAGCAAAATTATATCATTACAAAACCATGGGAACCTTATCACTAATGTGTATGTAGTACAATCTTCATTTTTCCCTGCAGATATTGAACTGGGACCAACCATGCATTTTTCCAGCGTGCTAAGAGAGCAGTCACATTTCATTACAAGGTAGAGGAAATAAATGGGGGAGAGAAGCAGCGGGGCTGGACCTGATTTAGTGAACCCTCTGCCAGGCACGCACTTGCTGTATTGCTGTGATTGGCATCAAACCTTATTATGGCTAAAAGTGAGAAAAATAGCTTTAATTAAAAGAAAATACAATAGGCAACCATGCTGAGAGAAAATCTCAGAAGCATTAAACACATATGCTGTGCAAAGTAATTAGTGATATAGAAGTGTTTAGAAAGTACAGTTGCAGTAAGGTAATAATGATTGGTATAAGGTAGAGGTCTCAAACTCAGTCCTCAAAGGCCACCAACAGGCCAGGTTTTATGGATATCCCTGCTTCAGCACAGGTGGCTCTATCAGCGGCTCAGTCAGAGACTGAGCCACTGTTTGAGCCACCTGTGCTGAAGCAGGGATCTCCATAAAACCTGGTCTGTTGGTGGCCTTCGGGGACTGAGTTTAAGACCCCTGGTATAAGGGGACAAAGAATATCCCATTGTTAGCCTGTTTGAAGTTACATCAATGCAGTGGCAAGATGAGCAGGTCAGATTACTGCAGGGGTGACCAACTCCAGTCCTCAAGGACCACGAACAGGTCAGCTTTTCAGGATATCTATGACTGAGTCACAGATTGAGTCACCTGTGCTGAAGCAGTGATAGCCTTAAAACATATCGCTGTTGGACTGGAGTTGGCCTCCCCTGGACCAGTGAGTCAATTGAACGGAACGGTCTCTATACTTCTTTAACCAGACACAGCTCTCAACCAGTAGATTAACTTTTTGGGTGCCCCAGGATACAGTCACTACGTCATGGGGGCTGGCACTCTGGGAGGCGCCATAACGCAGCGACTACATGGAGTCCGTACCGTGAGGAAACAGAGTACGCCCCCTCTTCCTGTAAAAATGGCCCCGGTGGTCACGTGACCGTGCTGTGTCGGGCCCCCGTGGCACTCAAAGGGTTAAAGAATAAGGGGTATTACTTTACCGGCTATCAGTTGAAATTTGTTGGAAAATCCCTACTAAAGTTTATGGGACGCGTTGGGAGATATAGAATAAGGTAATGGGGCGCGTTGGGAGATATAGAATAAGGTAATGGGACGCGTTGGGGATATAGAATAAGGTAATGGGACGCGTTGGGAGATATAGAATAAGGTAATGGGACGCGTTGGGAGATATAGAATAAGGTAATGGGACGCGTTGGGAGATATAGAATAAGGTAATGGGACGCGTTGGGAGATATAGAATAAGGTAATGGGACACGTTGGGAGATATAGAATAAGGTAATGGGACGCGTTGGGAGATATAGAATAAGGTATTGGGACGCGTTGGGAGATATAGAATAAGGTAATGGGACGCGTTGGGAGATATAGAATAAGGTAATGGGACGCGTTGGGAGATATAGAATAAGGTAAGTGGCGGATGCCTTCAGTTATACGGGTGAAGCTCCTTGCTTCCTGTCTACATCCTCCCGTGTAGGGTACCCAAGTTGTCACCGTCCGCTCCCATCGAATATATGATGCTGAAGTGCCTCAGGCAATGGGCACTAGGGGTGATGCTCAGCAGGAAACCAATATTTGTTAAGTAATGTACCAAGTAACTTAGGTAATAGAATGCAAGATCAACTATACCCTGCCCCTAACACCCTGGCATCACAGACCCCGCCCCTAATACCATGGCATCACAGACCCCGCCCCTAACACCATGGCATCACAGATCCCGCCCCTAACACCATGGCATTACAGATCCCGCCCCTAACACCATGGCATCACAGACCCCGTCCCTAACACCATGGCATCACAGACCCCGCCCCTAACACCATGAATCACAGACCCCGCCCCTAACACCATGGCATCACAGACCCCGCCCCTAACACCATGGCATCACAGACCCCGTCCCTAACACCATGGCATCACAGACCCTGTCCCTAACACCATGGCATCACAGACCCCGTCCCTAACACCATGGCATCACAGACCCCGTCCCTAACACCATGGCATCACAGACCCTGTCCCAGCAGACACCGGATCCCTTGTTTTCCAGAGGCGAAGATGGGTCACACGCAAATGTCACGCTGTGTGAGGCCCATTCTCACGCTCCGGAGTGGAAGACCCTTCCCAAGCACTGTGCACTTCCTTGTTATAGATCAAGGTTTGCCTTGTGGTATTTCCAGCTGTTACAGAAACATTACATAGCACATTCATACACAGTGCAATCCATAGCATGGCAGGCCATAGGATTAGACTGGCCGTATACCTCTCAATTATTTAAAGTATTTTCCTACAGTACTGTGAACACAACACTGTATTTGCACTATCAATCCACTTCAATAGTTGCAGCAATGTACACCGAACTTAGGTTTACTCCTCTAAGCCCATTGAGGATTACACAGGTACCAAAAGGACACACCAAGAGCTTACAATAAGTCAAGGCACACTCTGATTATGTCTCTGCTTGAACTAGTCATCAGTTTGGCGCTAAAAGCTATGAATTATACATTTACAAGAATACATTCTAGCTTGACCCAGACTTTCTTAGTTGGCACAACACTAAACGTCCTTTGTTTCTGGAGAGAAATTTGACGATTTTCCTGAGATCGGAAACACAGATAGGTGAAAGGGACCAACTTTACTACAAAGTTAGACTTACAGATATCTTCTCACTACAATACCAAAAAACAAACAAAAAAAACGCTGCACTTTGGGAGCATGAATGCCTACCGAGCGAGCGCCCTCAGAAACCATTTCACTTGCTTGAAGTACCATTTTCTCAGACTGCTTCTTTTGCGGTGACTATCCACTTTTCTAGTCATTTACAAATAGTACATTTAAAGTAAAGAAGGTGAATCAATACAACTTTCAAAAAAAGGTCCTATCTACCAGTCTGCTGTACAATCTGAAAATTGGAAACAGGTGCAGGCGGCATTGCAGGTACTTCAAAAGAGTACAAAGGAAATGATTGGCAAATAATTATAATGTGGAAATGCATTTTACCTGAACCATAAACAATAGAGAAATATGTTTTGTCTGGTAACATGGGGCCCAAATGCATTTTGTATTGCGCAGTCACAAAGCAATATGTGTGAAATTCTATTTATAAATAAAAATTGGTGGCTGTCCTCAGTAATGGTTATAAAAAAATAGGTATTTACTTGTATGCATAACACATGCGTAGAAATGGACAGTGTGTGACAATATAATAGGACCGATTATCTTAGCTCATCATACACAAACACTTTGGCTGCTATTTAATATACTGTAGAAAGAAGCTGGTAACAGAATGTGTGTATGTATAATTATATTTATTTAGTGCCAATCATGAATGCAGCACTTTACAACAGGAGGTAAATAATGTACATTACAAACCATTGCAACAGGTAAACAACATAAGGCTAAAGAAGACCCTGCCCCAAAGAGCTTACACTCTAAGTGTTATGTTGGGAGGCTTATAGACACAGTAGGAGTAAAACGGAATTATTGGAAGTGCAGACAGGGAGGTCAAGGGATCTGGAGGTCGTTCCAGAAGCATCAAACGTTGAATGAGATGCTTCTTTTAAGAGGTGGATTTGCTGGGCTTTGAATGTGGAAAGAGAAGGTGCTTGACTAATAGCGAGTAGAAGAGAGTCCCATAGGAAGGGAGAGATTAGCGAGAAAGGTTTAAGATGGGAGAGGGCTGTACAGGTAAAAGGTGCAAAGATGAGACAACCTTGGGTAGAGCATTAGAGACAAGTAGGTGTGTAACGAGTGATCAGAGTTGAGATATATAGGAGGTGCAGAGGAGCTTACAGAGCCGTAAAAGTAAGGAGGTGAACTTTGTAGTGTATACGAAAATAAATAGCAAGCCAGCAGAGAGAGAGGGATAAGGAGGTCATAAGCAGATGTGCGTCTAGAAGAGCAGGAGATGATTCCGGAAGCAGCATTTGTAAAGGACAGAGGTGTGAGGCAGGGAGGCCAGATAAAAGAAGGTTACAGTAATCGGTACGCGAGAGACTAAGGGCATGCTTGTGTGTTTTAGTGGTAGTGGGACATAGGAACGTATTCCAGCCATGTTGCAAAGGAATAGGTGGCAAGATTTAGTAACTGCATTTATATGTGGGGAGAAGGAAGGGGAGAAGTAAAATGTAACCACTAGCCAGGGTGCTTTCGAGACTGGGTGGATAAAAACAAACAGGGTTTTGAATTCGATTCAAGTGAATTGAAGTTAATGCTTGGTTTACAGTACTTACTATTTAATAGAGGGTATGTGATTTACTCTACACTGTGTAGCATACATCTCCATCACATATTGCACAGCATTGTGTATAAAGCACATGGAGTTGTAAATTGGCTCGACAATTCCAGAATTGTGGTGAATGATTAAATACATTTAAAGCAGACTTCAACTGCATTTTAAATGTATTTTTTCAAGTAAATGCCCCAAATGCAAAACAAACAAACAAAGACACTGGAAAGACTTGAGAAACGTGATGTCATGGCGTCACTTGACGCCGCAAACGCCATGTGATGTCACGTTGCAATGCGACGCAATGTGACATTGCAGCATCATTTGACGCTGAAGGAGGGCGGCACAAAGGAAATGGTTAGAAGTTTACAGAGGCCTCACGCTCTCCCCCGGCAATCAGTGGGGAAAAGAGCGGGGCCACAGTATATGGGGAGGAGGGGAGATTTGCTGTCCCCAAACTTTACCACCCTAGTCCCGGGCCTATCGGGCCATGGGAAACCCACCACTTCCTGGAAGGGACTGTACCGGTAAGTATCTCTGGAAGCAGAGGGTGCACCAACGTTGAAATCAACGCGGTTTAGCTGCAGACACCTTGCTTCCTATCTATGTAAAAAAAAAATGACTCGGTGGAACTGCTCCTTTAATAGGCCCTTGCAGGAGTCTGGAAGTGAAGAGGTTAAGAGTTATTGTATCTGGTAAACCCAGCATTAATAATTGCCAATGTACATTTTCCCATAGGACAAGGACACAGCGTATTTTTGCATTTATTTAGCAAACACGACCTTCCGTCGTACACACAAAATAGTGTCCAGACTTCTGCTAATACAAACATTTGTAGTAGGTTTGAATATGTGCATTGAAAGAATGCATTGTTCAGAGAAGGATGGCTGTACAAACATGCAGAAGGCAATAATCAATCTGCTCATTTACTCTTCCAAAGCCAGCGCTAGCCATGGAAGTTAATAGAACACAATGCAGACAAAACAGCCCTGTGATCCAGCACACGGCAGCTTTCAGCACCATGCCTGTGGTTAGCAGCAGGACAGAGCACTGCTTGTGATTAACAGGAAACATGGATGTGTATACCTCCTCCAACACTGCTTACTGCCAAACTGCTTTGGACAAGTCACATATTGTTTGAAACGAAAAGAAAAAAAACTGTTTAGCAAAGTTAAATGTGCCGGTAAATGTACCCAACATTCCTGGCAAGATAAATAGACACACATCACAAACAGCCTATTTGAGGTTCCCTTGCCTTGAGCCATGTTTGTTTCCTTTAATTGAGCAGCAGGGCACAGTATACAAACAAGCCTCTGATATCCCTTTAGGTGGAAGAGGTTGCGGATACCTGCAGTACAGTAAATATTAGAATGAGCATACTGTATGCAGCGGATGGATCCTTCCCAGTGTGTATTGCAGTGCAGTTACTCAGCAGCTTCCTGTTTCAATCTACAATCTATACAATGGCAATGCAATTAAAGTGCACAGTAACCAAAAATCAACCACATTTATTTAAAATGTGAATAAAAAATAAAAAATAAACGATGAAGACAGCCTGCAACATAATTAACTTGTGATCACTTTTTAAAATGAAAATACCATTTTTATGTGGCTCTTTGGACCCGGCTTACTGTATGTATTTTACGGGTGGTGGATCAAACACTGCAATTTCTTACAGAACAGGAGAAAGCATGCCATTATTAGCTGTCCCAGTTCTGCTAAACGCAGCGGGTCTATTTAAAACAATTAACACGAAAGACCTACAATTTCCATTCCGCAGCATTATCTGACATCTCCCTACTGTAGCCACAGGTCGTGGGTATTATTATCAATTAAAGGAGCTAAGTGCTGTGCCAATCAAAGTAAATCAAATGATGATAATATTTAGAACTTGGGATTGAAGAGCTGGCCTGTAGGCATCAAAACAGGCTTTACGTGAACTACATGCTTCCTACCACACTCTCACTGATCGACAAAGCTTGTACGTCTCTTTGCTCTAAGCTGCCTACCGCCAAGACAGAAACATCTAAAAGATGAAAGAGAGAAATGAAGGTTCCATTACGGAATTAAGGAAGATCTGCATTATAAATTGTGGAGCAACTGGCTGCTTGTAAAAAAGTGCAGGAACCACTAAATATTTGATTAATTTCCAGTTGAGCTGGTTCTCCTCAATTGCAAACATAGGGTTGCTAATCAATTTTGAGTCAAATATCAAAATCAGCTGTGTCTTAAGACATTGATAAATCGAGGTTCAATAATACATGGGAGCCTTTAATATATTTAACTTGACAGCCGTGCACTTTTTCCTATTATTAAAGGTTCACCATTGATACTAACCGGATCAGAAAATATAGTTGTGTAAAAAAATAAATAAATAAAGAATGAAAGAAAAAAATGTTATTCATATAAAAATATAAAAAGCTAAAGCAAGAAGGAACCAGAATAAATTACTAACAACTTTATATGTTCAAATCTATAAAAAAAAATACAGCACTTACGTCGTTGGACAGAGCTGCATCAGAAACGTATTGTTTTTGATTGCTCTATGAATATGAGAAATTGAATTATATATATATACTAGCTGAGAGCCCCGGCGTTGCCCGGGATGTTTGTGGTGTGGGTGTGGCATTTGGGTGGGGAGTGGTCCACACGGCCCATGTGCGGTGGTAGTGCTGCTGTGGCTGTACTGATGGTGATTGTATCGGTGTGCTGATTTGGGAGGGTTTGGTGCTGATGTGGGGGTGCGGATGTGGGTGTGCCGATGGGGGAGGTGCAAAGGTGGCGATGTGTGGGTGCTGATGGGGGCTGAGAATGGTGGGGAGCCGAGAATGCCAGTGTGCTGGGGGGGCATGGGATACCGGTGTGCTGATGTGGTGGTGCTGGGGATAGTGTGTGTGTGTATACATGTTTGTGTGTATACATTGTATGTGTGTGTGTGTGTATATACATGTGTGTGTATGTGTACATGTGTGTGTGTGTATACATGTGTGTGTGTATACATGTGTGTGTATGTATACATGTGTGTATGTATACATTGTGTGTATGTATATATTGTGTGTATACAACATGTTTGTGTGTGTATACACGTGTGTATACACACGTGTGTATACACATGTGTGTGTGTATACATGTGTGTGTATACACATGTGTGTGTATACATGTGTGTGTGTATACATGTGTGTGTGTATACATGTGTGTGTGTGTGTGTGTGTATACATGTGTGTGTGTATACATTATGTGTATGTATACCTGTGTGTATACGTGTGTGAGTGTATGTCTCCATGTGTGTGTGTACGTGTACATGTGTGTGAGTATACGTGTACATGTGTGTGTGTGTACGTGTCTACGTGTACATGTGTGTGTGCACGTGTACATGTGTGTGTATGTGTCTACGTGTACATGTGTGTGTGTACGTGTGTGTACGTGTGTGTGTGTGTGTGTGTGTGTGTGTGTGTACGTGTGTGTGTGTGTACGTGTGTGTGTGTCTACGTGTGTGTGTGTCTACGTGTGTGTGTGTCTACGTGTGTGTCTATGTGTGTGTGTGTGTGTCTACGTGTGTGTGTTTGTGTACGTGTGTGTACGTGTGTGTGTGTGTATACGTGTGTGTCTACGTGTGTGTGTGTGTCTACGTGTGTGTGTGTGTCCCTGTGTGTCCTTTGGCCCGTCACTCCGCCTCAGGCCAATGAGAGGTGTGCGGGGGCAGGCCAATGAGAGGTGTGCGGGGGCGGGCCAAGGGACCAATGAGGTGGGAAGGGGGGGGGGAGGAGGTGGGAAGGGGGGGAGGAGGAGGTGGGAAGGGGGGGGGAGGAGGAGGTGGGAAGGGGGGGGGAGGAGGTGGGAAGGGGGGGGGAGGGGAGGGGAAGGGGGGGAGGGGGGGGGAAGGGGGGGGAGGGGGAGGGGAAGGGGGGGGAGGGGAAGGGGGGAGGGGGGGGAGGGGAAGGGGGGAGGGGGGGGAGGGGAAGGGGAGGGGAGGGGGAGGGGGGGAGGGAGGAGGGGGAAGGAAGGGAGGGGGGGGGAGGGGGAGGTGGTGGGAAGGGGGGGTGGAGGTGGTGGGGGGAAGGGGGGTTGGAGGGGGGAGGTGGTGGGGAGGAAGGGGGAAGGGGGGGAGGAGGGGGGAAGGGGGGAGGAGGGGGGAAGGGGGAAGGTGGTGGGGGAAGGTGGTGGGGAGGAGGGGGGAGGTGGTGGGAAGGGGGGGGGAGGTGGTGGGGAGGAAGGGGGAAGGGGGGGAGGAGGGGGGAAGGGGGGGGAGGAGGGGGGAAGGGGGGGGAGGAGGGGGGAAGGTGGTGGGGAGGAGGGGGGAAGGGGGGGGAGGAGGGGGGAAGGTGGTGGGGAGGAGGGGGGAAGGTGGTGGGAAGGGGGGGGAGGTGGTGGGGAGGGGGGGGGAGGTGGTGGGGGGGGAAGGGGGGGAGGTGGTGGGAGGAGGGGGGAGGGGGTGGGGAGGAGGGGGGAAGGGGGGGGGTGGTGGGGAGGAGGGGGGAAGGGGGGGGGTGGGGAGGAGGGGGGAAGTGGTGGGAAGGGGGGAGGTGGTGGGAAGGGGGGGGGTGGTGGGAAGGGGGGGGTGATGGGAAGGGGGGGAGGTGGTGGGAAGGGGGGGGAGGTGGTGCGAAGGGGGGGAGGTGGAGGGGAGGTGAAGGGGGTGGGGGTGGAGGGGAGGTGAAGGGGGGGGTGGAGGGGAGGTGAAGGGGGGGGTGGAGGAGAGGTGAAGGGGGGGTGGAGGGGAGGTGAAGGGGGTGGAGGGGAGGTGAAGGGGGGGTGGAGGAGAGGTGAAGGGGGGGGTGGAGGGGAGGTGAAGGGGTGGAGGGGAGGTGAAGGGGAGGTGAAGGGGGAGGGTGGAGGGGAGGTGAAGGGGGAGGGTGGAGGGGAGGTGAAGGGGGGGGTGGAGGGGAGGTGAAGGGGGGGTGGAGGGGAGGTGAAGGGGGTGGGGGGTGGAGGGGAGGTAAAGGGGGGGTGGAGGGGAGGTGAAGGGGGGGTGGAGGGGAGGTGAAGGGGGGGTGGAGGGGAGGTGAAGGGGGGGTGGAGGGGAGGTGAAGGGGGGGGTGGAGGGGAGGTGAAGGGGGGGGGGTGGAGGAGAGGTGAAGGGGGTGGTGGAGGGGAGGTGAAGGGGGGTGGAGGGGGTGGGGGGGGGGTGGAGGGGAGGTGAAGTGAAGGGGAGGTGAAGGGGGGTGAGGGGAGGTGAAGGCCGCTCACTCACCCGTCCGGCCGCTCCCTCAGCCGTCCGGCCGCTCCCTCAGCTGTCCGGCCGCTCCCTCAGCCGTCCGGAAGGTCCCACGTGGATCTGAGGCGGGAGGCAGCTTGTTGTGGCCGCTCCCCCGCTGTGTCCCGGGCGCTCGCTCCTCCGCTGACTGTAGCGGCGCCGGGGGGGGAGGGGGTGAGGGGAGGTGAAGGGGGTGAGGGGAGGTGAAGGGAGTGAGGGTTGGGTGAAGGGGGGTGAGGGGAGGTGAAGGGCGCTCACTCACCCGTCCGGAAGGTCCCACGTGGATCTGAGGTGGGAGGCAGCTTGTTGTGGCCGCTCCCCCGCTGTGTCCCAAGCACTCGCTCCCCCGCTGACTGTAGCGGCGCCGGGGGGAGGAGGGGGGGGGCTGAAAGCGCGGGAAACACGGGGAGAGGAGGAGGTGCGCGCGGGTGTGGGTGGAGGCTGATGTTCGGGGAGGAAGAGGCGGAGGCTCCGGGACCGGTGGGTATGTGAGCCCCACCCCCCGGGTTATACATGCTGCTAATGTACACCCCCCCCCTACTGTGTGTGTGTCCCTGTGTGTGTGTGTCCCTGTGTGTGCCCCTGTGTGTGTCCCTGTGTGTGTCCCTGTGTGTGTCCCTGTGTGTTTGTGTTTGTGTCCCTGTGTCCTTTGGCCCGTCACTCCGCCTCAGGCCAATGAGAGGTGTGCGGGGGCGGGCCAAGGGACCAATCAGATTTCCCCTAGGGACACCGGACATCCAGGCAGGCAGGCAGGCATGCATGCATGCATACAGTGCTTTCACTAATATAGTATAAGATATATATCTATATATATATATATAGATATATATATATCTCAAAAACAAATAGACGATACTGTTCTGTAGGAAACTAAATGCTTTTATTTATGCAAGCTTTCGAGATACACTGATCTCCTCTTCCGGCGATGTTACAATGGATAAAGCAAGAAAGGGTTTTACTTAAAAACAGTGCATCCTGGAACATGTCTGTGACTAAAGCCTATCCCTCCCCCCTGTGCAGTATGCGATTTATGACTTAAGGTGTTAAATAGTCCCTGAATGTTAGGGATGTAAGAGTATGTGTGTGTGTGTGTGTGTGTGTGTGTGTGTGTATGTATGTGTGTGTAAATATAAATGTATAAAGCGCCCACAGTATATACAGAGCTTTAAAATAGGTGTGTGTAGGAGTGTATACCAATGGTGTGGGTAGGTGTAGAAATGTGAGAGGGTGTTGCATTACTATTAATGTGTGTAGCTACTATGTGGTCCCTATTGGTATATAGGGATAGAGTTACATTGTACATATGCATGTGTAAGAGACAGCTGTGTGTGCGCATTCATATAGCGCAATATGTATAGACATGGCCTTTAGCACTCATGGGAAGAATCAGGGTAGTGACTCGTGAAGCTGTGGTCTCTGTTTAGGCCACCGCTAAGTGCCCCGAACAGTTGCATAAATTTGTACTCATGCAACCGTCTCTCTTTCGGTGTTCAAAGATTACCTTTGAGTATAGCCACCTTCAGAGAATATATATATATATATATATATATATATATATATATATATATATATATATATATATATATATATATATAAAACATATATATCAAAAAAGGAAGAAGCGCCAGTTCCGTACAATGAATAATATAAACTGGAATTTATTAATAACCAGAATAGTCTCAAGGACAATGCAAAACTGGTGTGTTTAAAAAGCAATATTGACAAAAAATAAAATGAAATGGTTAGCAGCAATATGCAAGTAACATATATGAGGAACTTGTGAGCGAGGAGGCAATTGATGGTAAGGAGGAGGTAACCATTGGAGCATATAAGAGTAATTGTAGTCTGTGTATTAGCTTACAGCTAGAGAACAATAGTCACCAATTAGAGAATGACCCTTCTCAGAAATAAATAGGTGTATTGTAGACAGACCTGATGGTGCACGGAGTAAATCCTCTCAACGTGCAGTCTGATTCCGCTGTAAAACAGTGCTCACTCCTAGAAGAAATCCGTCCTGTGATGTAATGAGACCCAGCTGTTTGCCAAATCTTACGGAGAGATGGTAATTTTCTCCGTGTCAGACCTCATAGGTAAAATTCCGGTGTATGCCTCTTCTTGAGATGCGGAGTAATACCCTGTGCTCAATGCACCTCCGTGTTAAGCCTCGCTCTGTCACAAAGTGTACAATTACAGCGTATATACAGATAGAGAGCTGAAATATGTACTTCAAGTTCCTCTGAGTGTAACCGCATCACTGCGTTTCGTCACTGAGAGTGACTTTCTCAAGGATTATATTATATATAATACCAAAAGGCATTCTGATCCGAAGGAGAGTTATAATGGGTATGGCAACTTCAGAAGTGGCCACAAAGGAGAATTAGAGGTGCTGACATTAATACCCCCTATATTATATCCAGTGGTATATATGCCCATATTATAACCAGTGCCTTCATCATAAAAATTAATTACCCCAAATCTCCTGCTGTCTTGAGCTGCATTAAATCGGTGCCTTCATCCTCTGATGCAAAGAGATGTGATATGAATCCCCAATTGCCAAAAAACAATGTTTGTGACGCTCAATCCATAACCCCGACATTGTGTTGGCAGTGCACATATTTATGATAAGTTGCTTTTTATTGCTGTATGTTTCTGCCTCTAGAATACGAAAGTGTTGTGTCCTTCTGTGATGTACATTGTAGTGACTTGATTAGAAAATTGAATGTTACAGATAGGACATTAGTGTCTCAATAAATCTTGTGATAAACTGGAGATGGAAATGATTGAACACTAGATCATTTGCCAATAACATGCCAGGCACACTTTAACTAATGTATCAGTGATGTTATGCGATCTTTAAGATGATTGAGCAATGTATCAAACGTATATATTACATGTGTGTGTGTGTGTGTATGGTGGTATGTGTGTGTAACACACACACACACACGTATGTGTATACATATATATGTGCATGTAATATATAAATATATATATACATACACACACACGTATGTGTATACATATATGTGTATACATATATGTGTGCATGTAATATAGAAATATATATATACACACAAACACACACACACTTGATACATTGCTCAATCATCGTAAAGATTGCATAACATCACTCATACATTACTTAAAGTGTGCCTGACACACACAAACCAATGCAGCAAGAAGCAAACATTTTAAGAAATAGAGAAAACGCATTTCTTTGCACATATGTGAAAAAGTGTCAATTTTCCTTACCTTGGCTTACCCACAATTGCTTTTATGAGAAATGCAGAAAAATCTAAACTAGTGTGTTCTGGTATTTATATCCCAATCTATTCCTGAAAAATGATTTTCCGTCAAAGTACATCACTGCCCGGAGCACCCGAATACCAAGGATAAAAGTCTTGTCGTTAGCACAGCATTGTGTATGAAGCCAAATACTGTACAGGCATACCCCGCATTAACGTACGCAATGGGACCGGAGCATGTATGTAAAGCGAAAATGTACTTAAAGTGAAGCACTACCTTTTTTCCCACTTATTGATGCATGTTCTGTACTGCGATCGTCATATACGTGCATAACTGATGTAAATAACGCATTTGTAACAGGCTCTATAGTCTCCCCGCTTGTGCACAGCTTCGGTACAGGTAGGGAGCCGGTATTGCTGTTCAGGACGTGCTGACTGGGGCATGCGTGAGATGCCATTTGCCTATTGAGCGAGATGTACTTACTCGCGAGTGTACTTAAAGTGAGTGTCCTTAAACCGGGGTATGCCTGTATATCACTTGATCTTTCAACTACGGGGCTATGTATTTAGAAGCATACTGGAAATGTGTTTATTTTCAGGTATGCTTCGGCTTCCCACCAAATATGTAGCTTTTCTGATGAATGATCAATAAAAGCAAGGTTTTTGGTCATTTCCATTTTGCTAACTAATGGACATTTAGGTCAAATTTTCATTAAAAGTTACATTAGCAAATACCAAAATCCGCTATAATAACAAAATACTTCTTTACCTTCCCATCTGCCTTATTACTTCTAATGGGCTGACTTGTTTATAGTAAACAAAGATGATCAAAGTTAGAACAAAATAGTAAATTGTGATTGATAAATATGCCTTGAATTATATGATAAGGCATTTTTATATATGATACATGTCACTTTATCAGATGCCAACCAAGGCGGCCATGTCTTCAAATACTGGGGTGTTACTGCACGTCATTAAAAGGTTTAAAATCATTGTAGTCTGCATAAAACGCGTTTACTAAAAGGTAACACAATATCAAAGCTAAATTTGGAAAGACTGCGGCAAATGACATTGGATGAGTGGAAAATCCCTTCCAAACCCGAGGACCCGCAGACTGATCTGCACAGGGATATTCCAATGCAACCTGCTGCGTCTTCTAGTCTCAGATCGGTTTAAATATATAATAGCTCCATTAAATATTTGAAACTATCTGAAACTAGAAAAACAGGTCTGGTTTTATTTTTTTTTGCTTGAACCAGAATCAGCACAATGAAGCGGACTGTGCTCCCTCGCCAACACGGCGCAGTTATAATTGGAAGCTCCTCTGCATCCGCTCTTATTAACGCTTAGAGAAGCATTACATCATTTAGGAGCTGCAGAAACTCAAAGCGTTTTACTCTGAAGGGCCCTTCCAAACCAATCCATATTAAACGGAGAAGACCTGTTGTGCACACTCAATCTCTTCAACCACCACAGATCTGTAATGAACATTAATGCAGCTATACTACAGTACATCCAGCCCCCCCCCTCCCCTTTTTTTCTTATTTGTATATATAAAGCATGTGATCTTGTATAATCCTACTTTCTTACCTACACTGGCAATCGTTAAGTGCTCCTGTTATAAATCTGTCAAAGTCCTGCTTGTGTGCCCAACATAATAGCTGCTTCACTCACTGTAACTCAGCAGCAACAATGTATCCTTATATCACTAAGGTAACATGATCTATTGTTACAGTTTGCAGCTCAAACTGCAGGAAATATTGTCAACAAAGTATCAAACAGGAAAGTGTTACCAAGATCTTGCACTGCTGGGGAGGTGGGCTAAAACCTGCCATAGCAATCAATGGATGCTTTAAAAAGCATTAAAAAGTTGAATCATAAGAAAAAAAAGAATGCTGAAAGTATTATCTAATACTACAGAACAGATTTATTGAAGAAAATAAATTTCACGTTTTGCTGCTTTAAATCCACAGCAATACCAGCAAATTCCAATGGGAAATGTAATACCATTGTAACTAAGCAGTTGTTACAATTCTGTAATGCTTCATACAAAATGTATATATTTCTGATCGTGTTCGTTGATGCTCCTGCAATAAATAATCATTTGAGCAGATGTTTGCAGATTCCCTTTATAATTCTTCTTTACAAGATTTCTTTACCCAAGTAGTTTTACCGCCAGCAGAAACGCTGAACCCCTATAGTTCTTACAGTGTAACTGGATGACGGAAGAAACCTATTTTAGTAAGTGATAATTATTCTTCCACCCACAGGCACAAATTGATTCCATTATCCGAAGGACAGTCTGACCTCGGACCAGAGTGAATTAATGAGAGTTATGTTTGGGGCAGCATTCTTTCCTATTCGCTTTGTTTTTTACCAGCCATTTTTTTTTACAGCATTTGAAACCGGGGGTCTCTCTAAACTGAACCATATTATTTTCAGCTATGGGGACCCCCCGCTTCCTGAGATACTAACCTGTGAATTTGCCAGGTTTTCAGGAGCCATTCATATTTATTACTGTTTTTTAACAGGTTTGAAGCAGGGGAGTCTCCGGAGCTGAACCCCTTTAATTTCAGCTCTGGGGACCCCCTGCTTCCAGAGATTCTTGCCTCCGAAGGAGGTGTCAGACTTTTGGCAAAGTTGAAAGCTTCCGCCTCACGCGGGCCAATGGGAAGCAGAACCTGATGACGTCACAGCTTCCTATTGCCCGCAGGGCGTGGCAGCTTGGAAATGCTACCATCACATGAACCCTGCTAGCCAAGCGGAGCAGCTACTGGCCCCCCCTGTGGACTTATGTATCTCCGGAAGCAGGGGGTCGCGAGCTGAAATTAATGGGGTTCAGCTCCAGAGACTCCCCTGTAATTTGCAACAGCAAAATAATCACCAGCTTGGAATGCTACTTTAAATCTCCCTCCAGGGGAAACAAAATGGACACCAAAATCTCAGGCCAATAGGAAGCCGCAATACCATCAGTTTTCAGCTTACTATTGGAAGGCCATTTTCAACCCCATTGAAAATCCGGAAGTAATACCATCTCGGGCGCTGGAGCCGAGAAGAGTGCGGTTCTGCTCCAGAATACCCACCAGTTCCAATCCTGGAAAAAAACAAAAATCAGACAACTAGAAGTATCTTTAAATCATGTTTTTAAACTTCGAATGTTTCCCGTGAGAAAAATTTACTAGCAAAATGTAAGTTCCTTCTTATTTCGTGTTTTTTTTTGGAATGTCTTTAACCAAACGGCAGAAACCGTCGGACGATAGAGAACTCCGAAGATAATGCAGTTTAAATGGACAGTTGGAATAATACAACATTCATTTTTCAATGGATACATACACCCACAAAGCTCAGTTAAGTGACTTAACTTTATGCCTGAACATGTATCTTCAAAGAATAATAACACAACGTTAAGTCAGGTACTCTCCCGAAAACAGCATGGCGGTCACTATACCGTCCGTGAGCGCTAATGATTCCTCCAAGGCCGCGGCGGTCACTGCGGCACGTGCTACGGCCTGCGCGCCACACCACGGCGCAGCCCTCTATGGGGTACGCCCCAGTGGCTGTGTGTGCGGACACTGGCAGGGAAGACAAGAATGCCTTACTAGCTTCTTTGGTATGCAAGGGGGGTAGGTAGTCTATCTAGTGTTTGGAATATATTAACCCCTATCTTGCACTTAGTAGCCAATGACAATTATTATTATTAAAAAGAAATCTGTTCTGGGTATTATTTCCCTTTCCAATCCCAATATCAGGGTCTGGATGGGAGTAATGCCAGTTTTAACTTGAATAACTTGGATTTATTACCAATCACTTGGTGCTCCTGTTATAAATCTGTCAAAGTCCTGATTGTGTGCCTAACATAATGGCTGCTTCAGTCAGTATAACTCAGCAGCTACAATGTATCTTTATATTACCAAGGTTTATCTATTGTTACCGTTTGCAGCTCAAACTGCTGGGAATATTGTCAGCAAATTATCACAAACAAGAAAGTGTTACAAAGATCTTGCACTGCTGGGGAGATTTGCTAAAACCTGCTATAGAAATCAAAGAATGCTCAGTATATTAAAACTCATTAAAAATGGCGTTAAGAGTTGAATAATAAAAAATGAAAAGAAAAAAAAGTCACAATTATATAATACTACAGAACTGAATTATTAAAATATATATATTTCACGTGTTGCCGATTTAAACATTGCCCCTTTTACACACACACAAAGTATAGTGTACAGCGTGCGTACACGGGTAGGCCTATGTGTGTTGTATTTAATGCTGCTGCTAATCACACAGATTAGTCTGAAACAATTACAATAGCTAATTAAGGGACAATGCATGTTTTGGGCATTTTATCAGTCTGTACTATTGGGAATTCCTTGCCCACACAGCACAAGAATAACTAAAACAAAAAGCATCTCTGGCTTCCCCACACTGGCAGCTGGATCAGGATGATGAAATAATATCAAAAACCAGATATGCAGTCAAACCAGTTTCACTAAATACCAGATTCAAACCAAAAGAACGTGCCAACTACAGTATGGCGTTTCAGAATGCAGAGCATATTCACGGGTGTTTCTTGGGCAGTTTATGAGGAATAATTTTTTGTGGAATATAAAATGTTATTAATACAAACGTTTGTAAAAAAAAAAATTCCACACTCAAAAGTTTTTGCTGTAAATCTTAACACAAACCACAAAACAACGATCTTCCGCTTCTGCATGTATAAATCCTGTTAAAAGGAAGATCGCGCTGAGAATGAGATGCTTAAAGGACCAGATGCTCCCCAAAAATGTTCCCACCCCCCACCCTAGTTGGGAAGCAGGGGGTCTCGGAAGCTTAAACGCTTTAATTTCAACTCCGGGGAACCACTGCTTCCCGAGATACTGATCTCAGAAGCACTGCTGCAGGTAGGTTTAAATGTCCAGGTCGCCTCGGCCAATAGGAAGCCGCAAGGGATGATGTCACGGCTTCCTATTGGCCCGCATGACGTGGGAGCTTTAAATCGGGAAGCAGGGGTCCCCGGAGCGGACATTCACGCGGTTGAGCTCTGAACACCTCCTGCTTCAATCTTAGAACTATATATATTTAAAGCAGGGTTTCTTTCATTAAAAGTTGTGGCCTGCACCCCGATGTCATTAATGAATTCTCATATCAAAGCTAAAAGCAGCTATACTCCCTAACTAGCCCCCGTCCTAACTAGCCCCCGTTTTTGTTCATCGGGAGGTTTGCCACCTACCAAGAGTCACGTGCGCAGGTACGCAGCTGCTTTCTTGCCTGCTGTAAGCTGTACCGTTTAACATGCAATTACATGAACACCCCTGTATTGTGTTACTGGGCCCCGTTATTCTCCCATTTCATCAGAGATCCAACACAAAACACCATCAAGCCTTAAACTGCTGGCGTTATTTATATTAATCCCGCTCTGACATATTGGTGTTATCACACGGGTACTCATACAGAACCGCAAACTAGTGCCCACTGTGTCATCTTTCTGTGGCTTCAGGAACTTTTGATTGATGCTTATAGCCAGAACTGATGCATGTCAACAGACAATTATAATGATTAATACTGTCAACGGTTGTTGCCTTCCCTCTGCTTGACAGGCTTAGTAAGTACTACAGGTATTTGCCATAAGATCAAATAGGGTCGGAGGCTTTCCAGCAGATAGAAAAATGGGCAGACCTGGGTGAGCCGCGTGGTTCTGATCTGCCGTCACATGCTATGTTTCCATGAGATCTAATAAGGCTGCTGGCCAGATAGGGCATTTCTGATACACACGTTCTCATTATATTAGCCTTTGAAAGAGCCATTCAAGCCATCAATTTTTTTTTAACCATAGGAGGGGAGCAGGGGATCTCCGGAGATGAATCCCATTCATTCCAGCTCCGGGGATCCCCTGATCCCCTGTTAGCCGAGTAGAGCGGCTACCGGCACCTACTATGGAGGTATCTCCATAAGCAGGGGCCCCCAGAGCTGAAATGAATGGGGTTCAGCTCCGGAGACCCCCTGCATCAATCCTATGGTAAAAACAAAACTTTGCAATAAAAATCACCGGCTTGCGTTGCTGCTTTAGGATACCCAAAGTCTCATTATATCATGCTACATTGTCACTAATATATAAAAAGATGAATGCACAACTAGGCATGGGGGAGTTTCTGCTTTCAAGTATGAATGTCCTTTAATCCAAAGTAAGACAGTATTACCAAGGCGTAACACTCCTACTTATTGTGACAAGCCATAACTTCCATTCAGACACACAAAAAAAAAAAAAAAAAAAAAAGAGATCTAGATGCCGGCAAATCCTCAAGCGCCGAAATTTTACCGCGATCCCGGTTATAACGTGGTCTCATTCTGTGGCCCCCAAGGACTGCGTTATAACGGGGTTCAGCTATATAATATATATAGAATATATATATATAATATATATATATATACACATACACATACACACATCGCACCCCCTGAGGAAAGTCCCACTCTGAGGACCGAAACGTTGGCTGCCCTGTGTTGTTAATACACTTTATTTACTTCATTATATTGCGGTGTGCTGTCTCTTTGTTACCTGGATTTCCCTGGTTATTATATATATATATATATATATATATATATATATATATATATATATATATATATATATATATATTATATTTAAAGCAGAAAATAGCCGTGTTAGTCCAATTGCGATAGTGTATATATATATATATATATATATATATATATTTATATACACACATACATACACACACACACACACTCCGTGGTTATTGTGGTGATACGCGACAGAAGAGCAAAACACCGCAGAACTGCTAATGCACACATCATCTAGCTCAATAAAAATCAGACATAATTACAGTTAATTATATTGACTGCAAACTCTTCAGTGTCTCTTACATTTCTAACCAACACTGTCTGTGGTTTTGAGTAATGAAACCATTTCCGATAATTGTAGCAAAAAATATAGCAAGAGACAATAGTGCTGAATCCCAGGGCAAAAAAGTGCGCTTGGGGAGCTCCTTCTGACGTCTCACTGGCTCCGAAAATGTGTGTACTTCTAGCTGCGTAGAATAGCCAATCGCACACTATTGCCATAAAACTTGCATTGTGTAATTAATAAAAAGCTCAGAAATGTTGGTAAGGAAATAAGTTATGTAAGTTTAAAGCTATTCGTTATATTCTACTCTGCAAAAATGTTTTGTTTTAATAATTCCACCTTTGACCAAGTGGTGGTGAATTAAGAGCAACATGTCACCTTTTTGTTCTGGTCATACCCATGTGCTTGATGGCGGTTCCGAAGTTGCACCGAGCCCCGCGCTTACAGCGGCCCCGCGCTCCTCCCCACAACAATTAAACAGAGTGCAGGGCCTCTGCAAGTGCCTCTTACCCTTGGGCTTCTCCTCCTGTGTCTTCTGATAGCGACGTCGCAGAGGAGAAGCCGGAGAGATGGTTAGAGGCGCTTACAAAAGGTTTCGTGCTCTCTCCCCAGCACCGAGCCCCATTAAATTTAAAGTCGGCTCTGTTAATCCATGTACTTTGCATTACAAATCTTACCATACATACTTATTGGTTTTATAAATAACACAATACTGGCATACCATGGTTTAAGGACACTCACTTTAAGTACACTCGCGAGTAAGGACATATCGCCCAATAGGCAAACGGCAGCTCACGCATGCGCCTGTCAGCACGTCCTGAACAGCAATACCGGCTCCCTACCTATACCGAAGCTGCGCGCAAGCGGGGAGACTATAGAGCATGTTACACATGTGTTATTTACATCAGTTATGCACGTATATGACGATTACAGGCAGTCCTCGTTTTACAGCGCTTCGCTTTACAACGAATGGCTTATCCAACGCTATGCAATGCATACCTATATTCATTTTTACAACGCCAAAATGGCTTATCCAACGCTCTTACGACGCTTTGCAACGTTGTGTGTGTATATATATATATATATATATATATATATATACACATTCACATAAACAACGTTGCAAAGCGTCGTAAGAGCGTATATATATAATATTATACTATATAATATTATATTATACTATATAATATATTATTTATTATGTTATATTATATATATAATACAGTATATACACTATATCATTTATGTGTGTGCTGCATATCTTATTGCCTGCATAAAATATTTGGTGTATTTTAGTGTTAAAAATGCCTTCAGGAACGGAACCTTTCATTTAAACAGTGTTCCTATGGGAAAATGTGTTTCGCTTTACAACGTTTCGCTTTACAACGCCATTTTGAGTAACGCATTGTGTTGGATAACCAAGGACTGTCTGTACAGTACAGTACATGCATTGTGAAGTGGAAAAAAGGTCGTGCATCACTTTAAGTACATTCTCGCTTTACATACATGCTCCGGTCCCATTGCGTCCGTTAATGCGGGGTATGCCTGTAGTACAAATACAACTTTGGAAGGTCAACCAAGAGTGGACAATTCTGGCCCGAAGAGCTTGGGAAATATCAGTAGTAAATCAAGTTTCAGCTTCCCAAAATAAAAGTAAAGAGGTTAATAAATGCATATCTATATACACACAGAAGAAAATAGCATAGTATGCAACACAGAATATTACAAAAAAAACTTACTGTACTGCGTTTGCCTCCAAATCCAACTGCTCTCAACCATTATACGTACTGAATGAATATAGTCTGCAACAGAATGGAAATCCTGTAATGACTTAAAAAGAAATCCCAAATGCAGAATGACTTCCAGATGTTTTCTAAGACATGTGTAGTCCAGACCATTAAAGCAGACACTAGTAGCTCATATTGTTTTCTCAGTTGTATCATAGAGCCCTCTGCTGCGATGCAGAAACCCCTTTGGCCATTCTCCAGACAGACTTTGTTCCATTTTATTCGGCAGGAAATCTGCTGAAATGTAACACAACTAATAACGCTGCAGAAAATGTAGCTATGTAACCTAGTGATTATAGGAATTGGTTTACCAGCACTAAGGGGTCCACAAGGAAACTAAGAGGTTTAAACTCTCAAAATAACATCAAGACCGCCATGGAACATGTATGTATGTATGTATGTTTGTATGCATGTACATCTTTATAAATATAGCACCAACAGTGATCTCAGTGCTTTAGAAAGACAATACTGTACAGGGGATTATAATAATACAATAAGCGCAGTAAAGACAGACAAGAGGAAAGGAAATCCCTGCCCCGGAGAGCTCACCATCTAAGGGCTGTTCTATAGTGGGGGCGCTTGCTGCGCCGTGCGCGCGGCAGTTATAGTTGGCTGTGGTTAGTCAGGCTTTCTATAATAGGGCCGCGCACGCGCACGGCAGTGAGCGTGGAACCGGCCGACAGGGGGGGAAGATTGGGAAAAGAAAGTTTTTGTGCCGCTACCGCCACTGTGTGTGTGTGTGTGTGTGTGTGTGTGTGTGTGTTGTTTAGAAAGGTTTTCTGTAAGTAAAATAAATAAAATATATCCTAATAAATGCTGGGGTAAAAACACAACATACGCAAGTACATACACATATATATATATGTATATATATACACATATATACACATATACACACACACACACACACACACACACACACATATACACACACACAGTACCTTCCCAGACTGTCGCTCACAGCATTCACACAAAACGTGTGTGTCACTTGCACGTGCACACACTATATGACGGGCCTAAGTGGTAAGTTGGGAGACTTACAGAGACAGCAGGTGAGGGAATAAGTGCAGTAGATGGCAGTGTTTGGCCACATCTTTTATTGAGCACAAGTGTGTCTCTCCACGTGGTGTTTGGAGGGAGTTTTCAGGGGTTATATCGTTGTTTTAGAGGTAAGTCATTAATTACTTTCTTGCAATGTTTTATGCGTTTGGTCACTCTGAACTATGACTAAATAGGCAGTTGAGATTTCAATAGAGATATCAAGAAATTCCAAGACAGGAAGGTCATTTAGTGAGTTTTTGCCAAAAAATGCACTTAATGAGTTATACCTCTACGACGACAATATATATTCATTGGGACTCTCCTAGAATAGCTATCTCAAGATTTTTTTTACATGGTATATTGTGGATTCTAAAGAAACAGCATAAATTTTGAAAAAAAAGAGACTTCAACCAGTTAGCCATACACAAAACACACATGATGACAAAGACCAAAATTGCATTACTTGTATTTACAAAAAAAGACACAACACTAATAATATATGAAGCTGAATAACATTTTGTAAAGTACATCAATGCAAAGCCAATACTTTAACTCCTTAATATCCAGTCTACACATTACATTAGGGGAACGCAAACTTTTGCAGCTGCGCCCGTTCCTCCGCTGGTGCTCGCGCACCCTCCCTTACCTTGATGCGGCGTCAAATGACGCCGCGGAGTCATGTGACATCACGTGACCCGCAGCGTGATTTGATGCCGCGTTGCCATGGACACGAGTGACGCCGGCAGAGTCATGGTAAGTATAGCGTTGCAGAGGCCCGACGCGATCCCACGGCATTTAATTTAAATGCTTCGGGGAAGAGCACGGGGCCTCTGCAACCGCCCCCCCCCCCTTACACACCGCTGCATTACATATTCCTTTCTAATCAAGAACTGAAACAAAAACATGAATACCGAATACCAACAAAAGTATATCATTGTAAATAATCTGGTTCCTCACCAAAATGCAAGTTAAGCGCTATTTAGTGTATCTGGGTCTTAATTCAGTGCACCAACAACACGGAAGGGACCAATCCCCTTTGTACTGTACAGTATATTATCACAGGGAGTGGCTCAGTGAGTAAAGACACTGACTGGCACTGAGAGTGTGAAGCAGGGGAACCTGGTTCAATTCACGGTGTTGGCTCCTTGTGACCTTGGGCAAGTCACTTTATCTCCCTGTGCCTCAGGCACCAAAAAACATAGATTGCAAGCTCCTGCAAAATGTCTCTGTAAAGCGTTGCGTACAACTAGCAGCGCTAAACAAGAACATGCTATTATAATTATTATACAACACCATTAAAACAGGTAGCATATTATACCCTTTGCATATTATCTGAGAGTTAAGCCTAAACTTTCTATATCTGTTTAAGCTACAGTGTGCCAGACAAACATGCAATAACCCCATTGATGCAAACAAGAGCCAATGGTCTCCTTGTGTGGGCAGCACACCAATACAAGAACTCAAGTACAGTAGCTGAATGTGAACATTGCTTGTTCCATTAATCTTGAGGTTAAGCAGAGCTTCCTGCAGACTTTACCAGCTGCACCTCTCCCCAATGCTAGAGACACTAAAGTTATTAGCGGAGAATCAAGGGCTGTACGTCACACCGCTCCATTGAGGCCACATCTCAAAACAGCTGCAAGCATACAGATTAAGGAAGTACGAAGTCAATGACCTTGTTAATGATGTTAATTTGAAAAAAAAGGAAGAAGACTTTGCAAACTACTTGTTGTTTGGTAGAAAATAAATCAAATCAAAAGGGATACCCATCCAATGGGAATGAGCATTATTGGGGCAAATGTGATGTATACCAGCGGTGCTCAACTCCAGTCCTCAAGACCCCCCCTGTACCCCCAACAGGTCAGGTTTTAAGGATATCCCAGTTTTAGCACAGGTGGCTCAATCAGTGGCTCATTCAAAGATTGAGCCACCTGTGCTGAAGCAGAGAGTGATTGAGCCACCTGTGCTAAAACGGAGATATCCTCAAAAACCTGAGCTGTTTGGGGGGGGTGTTGGGGACTGGAGTTGAGCACCACTGATGTACAGTATAGCAGCTAATTAGCTTCATGCTGCAAAGAATTCTATCCAAACAAAGAGCAGGAAAATGGAATTATGAAAATGAATGAGATATTAGAACAACACATCCCATCTAACTTTTATTTAATGGTGCATAAAAAACGCAACACATGTATAATCAATATATATATATATATATATACACACACACATACATATACACACACACAGTATATATATATGTATTTATTTCATTCTACTCAACATGCTGCGATGCAATATAATTCCCCCTATTTCTTAATTGAGAAGAGGGGGGTTGTATATATTAGCCGAACGATTTTAAGCCTGGCTGCCTCACCAATGTAACTCCCAACAGCCAGGTCCTAGACACCAACAATAAATATTTACTTCTCGCAAGCTGATCTCTATAGTCTGCTGTTCCTCTGATCCCAGGCAATATGTTACCCACATGGTGGTAACGAGTATATTCATGGCAACAACACTTTTTTTGGAATGGAAGAACCTGGACCCAATTCTAGATCCTGGTGGCTTTAATGCAGCAATACTAATCTCCCCCTTTTATTCCTTCTTATTTGTACATGTAGCGCATGTGGCCATGTATAATTCTACATTCTTACCCAAGCTGGCAATCATTCGGTGCTCCTGTTATAAATCTGTCAAAATCTTCATTGTGTGCCTAACTAAATGGCTGCCTTTCAATTCCAACCAATCCTTCAGTCACTGTAATTGAGCAGCTACGATGTACTTTTGTATTACAAAGGGCTGTTATATAGTGGGCGCGCGTGCTCTGCCGTGCGCGGCACTTATAGGTTGGCTGTGGTTAGTCAGTCGTTGTATAATAGGGCCGCGCACGCACGGCAGTGAGCGTGGAGCCGACCGACGAGGGAGAAGTCAGTGAAAATAATGATTTTGCGCCGCTACCGGCGCTGTAATGTATGTATGTGTATGTGTCAATAAGTGCACAATAAAAATAATTTTTATTTATTCAACATGTTTTTTTTTTCTTTTAAAAAATCTTATTTAATAAATTATTCACTCACACAATCTATATATATACACACACACACACACACACACACACACACACACACACACACACACACACACACACACACACACACACACACAGACACACACACACACACACACAGTACCTTCCCAGCCTGTCGCTCCCGGAAGCATGGACTGTATATCCACAAAAAGTGTGCGTCACGTGCACGCACATTCGCACAGGCACGCACGCATACACTATATTACAAGCCTAAGGTAACATTTTCTATTGTTACAGTTTGCAGCTCAAACTGCTGGGAATATCGGCAACAAATGATCACAAACAGAAACGTGTTGCAAAGCTCTTGCACTGCTTGGGGGGTGGGATAAAACCTGCTATAGACATCAAAGGATGCTCAGTATATTCAAACTCATAAAAAATTGCATAAAGAGTTGGATATTTTAAAAAAAAATCACTATTATCCATTACTACAGAACTGATTTATTTTTTAAAAATCAGAAGATTTCATATGTTTTGCTCCTTTAAGGAAGTCTGTACTAAGAGATTGGAAGCTCTTTGCATGACAGACTTGTGTACACTAAAGCGTGATGTGAAATATACAGTACGTGTTTATTAAACCCAATGAAGTAGATTTTAAAGACGGAAGGAACCCAATGTATTGTACAGCAGAAGTAAGGCTCACTGTTCACAGCCCAGATGTGTAAGAATTTAATGGATTCATGTCACACGTCTTATCACTTATGCTGTCTCCTAAAAATCAATTTGGAAGCAATCAATACAACTGCCAGGCTAGAAAACACAAATCAAGGAATGAGTGACTTGCTGCAACTCTTTGACACTGACCTCTGCACGGCCCGCAGCCCACTTACTCATAGGACAATGTCCTTTTACATTTCTGAGCAAGAAAAGGTTACGTCGTTTCAAACCTATTAGCAACATAAAGAGGAAATGCAAAGTATCAAACACAGTATGCTGAACCAAAAAGGTCTACGGCCTCGGTCATGGTCAGCGCACCGTGCTGAGACGCGCTCTCACTTACCAGTGAGCCCCTGCAGCCGCAATGAGAGCGGCTTTAGTAGGGGTCTTAGGAAAATTTAAAATTTGCGCGCTCACGGGAGCGCAGGGCCGGTCACGTGAGCGGTTCGCCCAATGAGTGCGAACTAGCTCCGTGATGTCACTGGCCCGCCCCCCAACACACCCCCGGACGGCGCGCTTTCCCTCAGCCTCAGCGCACCTCCGCACGGGCTGAGTCACCATTGACTCAGCCTTAGGCAGCGGTGGGCAACTCCAGTCCTCAAGGGCCACCAACAGGTCATGTTTTCAGGATATCCTTGCTTCAACACAAGTGGTTCAATCAGTGGCTCCGTCAAAGATTGAGCCACCTGTGCTGAAGCAGGGATATCCCTTAAAACCTTACCTGTTGGTGGCCCTTGAGGACTGGAGTTGCCCACCCCTGGTCTAAAGTATATCATTTTGGTCACAAACAATCTGACCTTATATGTTTGTTTAGGAACTAGTAATCATTTTATTCATTTGGCATATTTCAGGGTTTTTTTTAATTGCACAAATGAACAAAATAACAAGTTGTTTGTCACAAATATATGATGCCACAAAAGTTTCTTCTGACTCAAGTCTCCTGGTCACGGAAATAATGACCATGGAAAGTGCACCTATACATATGCACCTATACATTTACAATAGCTTTCTAAGGACCTTATTCTATCAAGAGTGATAGTGTCGATCCAGTTCTAAAGCACAGAAAGTCTCAATGACTTCATGGAACCTTCCGACCCAACATCATCATACTTTATACAATAGGATCCCAAGTTACAACTGCACATTCGTATAAATAGGCACAACATGAAGCAATCACAACTCCAAAAGAAGGCATTTGCAGCGGCAATCGGGTAAAAGCTGGAATTAAAGCAGCAATACAGGTTTCATTTGTTTTTTTTTCCTTTAATACTATTAATATTATTGAAGCAGGGGATCTCTGGAACTGAACTGTGTTCATTTCATCTCCTGGGACTCCCTGCATACCACGATACCTCTGTAGGGCTGCCGGTCGGTATCTCTGCTGCCAGGGAACTGTGTGCCTAGTGAAATGGCAGCGTTTATATGTCTGGCGTTGCGCAAGCCAATAGGAAGCTGTGATGTCATCCGGTGGAGCTTCCTATTGGCCTATGTGACGGGGACATTTAAACTATATGTGGATACCAGCACCGCTACAGAGGTAAGTATCTCTGGAAGCAGGGGGTCCCCGGAGCTGAAATTAACACAGTTCAGCTCCGGAGACCCCCTGCTACCATTCTGCAATCATTTTTTTTTTAAATGAAACCTGTATTGCTGCTTTAAAGTAACAACATGAAATGAATTAACAAACAAATGGTTAATTATAAATTAATATTGTGTTTCTCTGCTGATGTTAAGGGACAAACAGCAAGATTTCTGAACAACAGAGATACGGTAAAAGATGGATAACGCAACCGCAGTTCTGTTCAGACAAGCCTATCCCAGAACGGCAACACATGAATTCCTGTGCATGCCTTTTATTTTGTTCTAAGGGAAGCTTGAAGCCTTTTAATCTGCAATGTTCTTGTTCTTTGTGTATATAGCTCTGTGTAGCACTGACACTGTATGTAGATAATTAATCCAATGCACAGATAAAGTGACATGTTCATAACGAGCTGGCGTTGGCGTTTTAACCATGTATTTCCACCTTGAAAACAGTGCCATTATTAATCATATTGCTGCAGGCCCCTCTGGTAGGTGCTTATTTAATAAGTCCACAGGCGACCAATTGGAGTTCCCACTGAATGGGGGAGATGCAATTGGTTGCTTAAAGTCTTATTCAATAAGCCCCTAAGAATGGGAATGCCTACTTGCTTTGATAAGATAAGTACAATGTAGCAAGGTCATGTTAACACCAATGAAGAGGCTCTGACCTGCAGACCACAGCTTAAAAGATGAGTATGACCATATCCGCAGAAATGATCATTTTCTCTGACAATCACCATAGTGTAGGAAGGATGGATATCCATCCAGGCTAAGAATTGCCAATCAGCTGAACTAGTAAAGGTTTGATAGAATTCTCCTGTATTAAAGCAGACTCATGATAACCTAACATATGAAGCAACAGCACAAATAGGGAGACTATACCCCATAATTACTAAACAGTGCTGTTCTATAGTACTGGAAAACAAGTTACTGCTCATTCATCTTAATGGGCTGTAAGGTCTTTCCCGGTGTCGTAAAATGCCTTGTGGAACAGAACCTCTTAGTAAATATTGCCCGATATGGGTGTCAGCGTCACCGGTGCCTTTTAATTCTCTGATTTTGATATTTAACACCTGTAAACATATAGAGGACGTTCTGCTATGTGAGATCCCTAGTTCAGACAAATTTAGAATAAAACATATATTTGCCGGACCAGGCCACTCTTGGGAACCTGGCCAACCTGAACCGGAAATTGTGCCAGAGCGGAATTTGGGTCTGACTTCCACTCAACTACCTTCAAATCCCACCCCCTTCCAACCGCCCCATCACCCCAGTCAGTAGTCTGCCCTGGGCCCCCTAAATCCTGTTGGTAACCACATTTACAGCTCATCCAAATGAATGGGCTGTAGAAAGTCTTCCAGCCTGTCTTATGGAGTAATACTTCAGCTCAACCCCGTTAGAACGCGATCCGTTACAACGCGAATCCGCTTATAACGCGGTGCAAGCGTGGCTCCCAATTTTCATATTTATGAATACTATACAACACGATTATTGGTGTCTTAAATACTTTATTGTACAATGCATACAATTGTACATTATTTCTAACGTGATCCGCTTACAGCGCCATGTGATTCTCTGGACCCCAAGCCCAGCGTTATAAGGGTGTTGAGCTGTACTATAATTATTATTATTATTACTCTGCATTATACTGGTATTTGCCAGTTTTATTTGGAAACCTTGGTCTTCCATTTGCTTCAAACGTATCTTCTGATGTTGCCCGTTCAGTTTGCACAGCTACCTAGTACTGATTTATTCAATGTGCTCCAATAAAGCTTCAATAAAACTGTGATTGCGAAAGCCTATCTGGCAACAAAGCAGCAATAATTCATGAGAGCCGGCTTTCCATGGAGAGTATCTCCTTCCCATTCTTGGGACACAAGTGTGTGACCTTTGTTTTAATGTTACCGTTCTGCTATGGTGTTACTTTGGGCTGCCAGAGAGCTCCCCTGAGGCTTGAGAAATAGACTGGCTGTTTTCCAGCTCCTCGAAGACCGTCTCATCAAAACAACAAAGAAATGATGCAAAGTGTTGGCGAAAGCAGAAGGAAATACAATGAGAACATCCACTTGTCAAACACTTTAACCCGGGGGGTGGCCAACTCCGGTTCTCGAGGGCCACCAACAAGTCAGGTTTTCAGAATCTCCCTGCTTCAGCACAGGGGGCTCAGTTAGTGACTGAATGAGCCCCCTGTGCTGACACAGGGATGGATTGAGCCACCTGTGCTGAAGCAAGGCTATCCCTAAAACCTGACCTTTTAGTGGCCCTTGAGGACTGGAGTTGCCCACCCCTGCTCTAACCACTTTATGGACTTATTTACATATTTCAAAATAAAACAAAAATTAAGAAGAATTAAGAATCATTAAAACTACCACCCCATAGCAATGATGCTACATTTCTCTCCCATTTAACAACTTCGCTGATGCGTCTAATAATTTAGAATATGTTTAAGAGCGTGTGAAAGTCCCATTCTACACTTTCAGTGGCCAACCTTCTACAGGAGGATCTGTCATTAGTGTCTACAGTATGACGAGAAGGAAACAAACTCTCATAACTTTGCATCAAGTCCCGCACAAACCCCCACCAGATGCTCGTCTACAACTTAACACATTTACAGACCCCACCCAAAATAATGAAAGGAGCAATCCCCCTTATTGTTTTTTAGTCTCCCCCGTTTTTATTACAGAAAAGGGGACGGGGGACGCCTGTAACCCATAACTAAAAAAAAAAAGTGTAAGGTTCGGCTCTGGAGGGTTAGTTAGGGTGGACTGCTGCTTTAAGTTATTGGGCTGGCAGTCGCGGTCTTTATCAGTATATTATGAATATTTCAAAAGCAGAACGACAACTTCCAGAATCCCTTATTGCTAGAAAAGTGTCATCGGTGAAAACATTATTTAAGGCAGGGGGGGCGGGAGATTTTTCTGAGGGGGGCATGGGCGGTTGCAGAGGTCCCGCGCTCTTCCCCACGACATTTAAATTAAATGCCGGGGGGGTCGCGTGAGGCCTCTGCAACCTAAACTTACAGAGATTCAGACAACTGTGTTGACGCGTCACCATGGCAACACAGTGTCAAATGACGCCGCGGGGTCATGTGACGTAGCGTCACACAACCCCGCTGCATCCTTTGACGCCAGTCGCCATGCCAACGCAGCGTCATTTGACGATGGGAACAGAGGTGAGGGGGGCGCGAGCACCGGGGCAAACCAGCACCGAACACTGCAAGAATTAAATTTTGGTGTCTGTACCAATGAATGGGAAACGGTGCTTTAAACTAAGGAACAGCACGTGAGTTTCTCTTAATAGCAGGGGGTCTCCAAACCAGAACCGTGTTAATTTCAGCTCTGGGAACCCCCTGCTCCCAGAGATACTTACCTCTGTAGTCCGTTCCGGAGGTTTAAAGGTGCTGGTCACACGGGCCAATGGGAAGCCACAGGGGATGATGTCACTGCTTCCTATGGGCCTGCGTGACATTTAAATCGCCATTATGATCCCCCCACATAAACCAGCAGGAGCTGCTACCGGCGCCCCCTAAGGAACTCTGTATCTTGGGAAGCAGATTCACACACTTCAGTTCCCCCCTGTTTCAAACCTATATAATAATAATACAAAATTTAAAAAGCAGGATTGCTTCCTTAAAGCAGAAATACCAGAGTAAAAACATACCCCGAAAGTCTTTGCTCTGATCAGCTGCTTTTCCCATTTGTTTCTAAAACATTATTCTATTTTTGCTGTGATTTCAGCTGTTTTTGATTGCACTGGCAATAGGAATGCGACAAAGGCAACCGCATTAGAATTTTAAATGTTTTACACCACTAAAGATAACAGGTTGACTGTTTTTCCCCCCGTCTAAATCTGCAGTTATAAAGACGGTTCATTTCCATACTGAGCTAAAAAGACAGAATCGGAGCCCACAAATCACTACCCTGGATCAGGGTTTATAAATAAGCATTTAGTGTTCCAGTTCAAATAGATTTATTTCAAGAATATAATAGAGGAGACTTTACATGTAACACTATTTCATTCCATAATCCAACCTGAAATGCCATATCTATTATAAATAAAACAGATAGCATAGACCATTGACAGGGCTGCTATGTTTGATTTAGGGAAAGAAATGCAAGGAATTATGTATCAGTGGAACAATGAAGAACTAAGCTTCAGACTTTAGTGAGCAGTCACCTCCTGGTCGGTGAATTTGTTGCGAGGACCACTGGGAATTAGGAGGTTTATTTCTTTTCCCCTTTTCGTTGGTGTGTTGTAGGCTGGATCAAGGGATGGACACAGGGGGGGGGGGGGGGGAGTTACTCAGTGCTAGAAGCCTAAACACAAAGGTGCAGGAACACTTTTTTCCCCCTCAAATGAAAATATTAAACATGGTCATTTTTTTCAAAATTGTCTTGTTTTCATAGCACAATAAACAGAATGTCAGGATTCCGCATGCCCCCCTCCTCACCTACTCTCCCCTCAGCACCTCTACACCAGCTTCTCCCCCACATGCCCCCCTCCTCACCTACTCTCCCCTCAGCACCTCTACACCAGCTTCTCCCCCACATGCCCCCTCCTCACCTACTCTACCCTCAGCACCTCTACACCAGCTTCTCCCCCACATGCCCCCCTCCTCACCTACTCTCCCCTTAGCACCTCTACACCAGCTTTTCCCCTCCACTCCAGCTTCACCCCACATGCTCCCCTCATCGGCATCTCCCTCACATGCGCCCCATCTCACCTACTTCTCCCTCACATGCTCCCCATCTCACCTACTTTTCCCCCACATGCTCCCCTCTACACCAGCTTTTTCACTCCTCTCCAGCTTCTCCCCCATATGCTCCCCTCACACATTCCCCTCCTCACCGGCTTCTCCCCCACATACCCCCTCCTCACCTTCTCCCAAACATGTTCCCCTCCTGTCCAGCTTCTTCCCCACATACTCCCCTCCTCTCCAGCTTCTCCCTAACATGTTCCCCCTCACCAGCTTCTCCCCTCTTCACCAGCTTCTCCCCCACACGCTCCCCCGTCCTCTCCAGCTTCTTCCCCCGCATGCTCCCTCCTCTCCAGCTTGTCTCCCACATGCCTCCCCTCCTCTCCTTCTCATGCTCCCCTCCTCTCCAGCTTCTCCCTCAGGCTCCCCTCCTCTCCAGCTTCTCCCTCATGCTCCCCTCCTCTCCAGCTTGTCCCACACATGCCCCCCTCCTCACCCGCATGCTCCCCTCCTCTCCAGCTTGTCCCCCACATGCTCCCCTCTTCACCAGATTCTCCCACACGTTCTTGTCCCCTAAATCTCCCCATATACCAAACTGACCTTTAGCAAGAATCCTGAAAAATATATATTTTTTGCAATTTTAATTAACAGAGGGTCAATGAATATAACTTTACACCACATCCCAATGTACCCTCCTTAGAAGCCGGACAAGGAGGGCTACACCCGTATTTACCCAGCAGTACTATTCCATAAGACCCCTTCCGGCGACAGTAGACAACGCACAGCCAATCCAAGCGGTTACTCATGTACATGGAAGGATTGTGTATTTTTTAGTGTAAAATGAGTACACTTAGGTTAAAGCCCAATACAACCCAGCCTAGTCATGGGCTTGTGATAGTACTCTACAAACCCATAGCCCACTTTTCCCTCATGGTCCAATTATGGATGTAGAAGTGAGCATGTCCCCTATGAGAACGCCGTCACAATTAAAATCTACTGGCCTATGTATTTTAGGAAGTTGTCCGCCTGTTCGCTATGCATTGGGACACCTCTTAAGATATCGTAACCACATTTTGCATGCTGATTCCTCAGATCATGGAGCAGGCTCTTGTCTATGTTTAGATACAATTGGACGCCATTTTGAATCAAGATGGCGGACTGAACCTTTCCAAACTGCACTGATTTTAACCAAAGGTCATGAATAAAAAAAAACCTAAATATATAGTTTACCCAACAGTATTAGAATAAAAATACATCCTTTTTGTTTTCATTAAGAAATGTAAAAATGTAATTATCCATTTATCAATCTCAGTATTTTTGCGTTTCATTCTTGAGCGTCGCCGGCTACTTTCAGCGAGTCTAGAATAAAGTGCCCATATTTAGCCAGGCTGTAATGAGAAGGAAATCACAGCCCGCGATAACGCCAGCTCCTCTGTTAATTCATATCTCAATATGGGGGGAGATTAAAAGGATACTAGCAATTACTAGGATACTCTGCCCGGATCAGTTTCTTTTGTCTACACTTCAGCCTGGTTGATATAGCAGCAGAGACGGCATTGTGGGGGAAATAAAGGCACTGCTATTCTACTCAGCAGCTCCTCTCTGTCTCACCTGTTACAGAGGCAGTCAAGCAAAGACTGCGTTTCCATAAAAACCACACAGCGGGAATCCCCGGATTCTTACTACAGGCCATGTCAAATAGAATTGCATTATTTTTACTGGACAGCTTAACATACTCCACAGTTTCTGTTTTATTTGTAGAAAAATGGTGCACCGATTATCAGTTTCATGACCTTTTAAAACTACTGGAGTAAAAAAATTAAAATAAATTATATAATATATATAGATATAGATATATATATATCTATAAGAGATATATCTATATCTCTATATGGAGAATAGGTGGATCATGGTTTGAGGAAGGATGTGGGAGAGAAATGAAGAGGCCCATTGCTTTAAGCCTGTCTAATTAGATTGTCAGAGATAATTCCATGCCTTTTACTGTAAAAATAAATCTACACATAGAAGAACAAACTACATTTTTTTGATAATCCCCAAAGAATTTGAGTAATCTAGAACACATTGTTCTGTAGGCCCTGTTTCTCTAATTATTAAACAGTACTTGAATCTTTCATTTAAAGATGAGGTCACATACATATAGATATATAGATAGGAGAGAGAGAGATATGACCTCATCTTTAAAAGATTCAAGTACTGTTTAATAATTAGAGAAACAGGGCCTACAGAACAATGTGTTCTAGATTACTCAAAATCTTTGGGGATTATCAGAAAATGTAGTTTGTTCTTCTATGCGTAGATTTATTTTTTACAGTAAAAGGCATGGAATTATCTCTGATAATCTAATTAGACAGGCTTAAACCAATGGGCCTCTTCATTTCTCTCCCACATCCTTCCTCAAACCATTATCCACCTATTCTCCCAATCTCTTTCTCCGGCAGTCTTCTATCGGCTGAGGTCACGAGTCTTCAACCTTCTGAGCACAGCCCCCTGCAATGAAATCTATGTACATCTTTATTTATATAGCGCCATACATGTGCACAGCGCGTCACAGACGTGTTATATTATTATATCGCGTGTATCACATCATGGGAGTAAACTTTGAGACATAAAACTAGCATTAGGAAAAGGTGTCCCTGCCCCGAAGAGCTTACAATCTAAGTTGCATCAGAGTAATTAGCAACAACAAGTGGAAAGATACTAGAAAAAATGGTTAGGACATTGATATATTACAAATTTGTCTTAAATGTCTAAAACCACTATTACAACCACGGACACTTCATTTATTTTTATTTTTTTACATCTAATTACAATTAAGTTGGCACTACATGGCACTTTAAGTTCGAATTAATTAGCACTTGTTGAAACACTCAGCCGTGGTAATTCAAGCTTTGCTTGGATCATTTTACTGGGATTCCTTTGCAAAGCTTCATTCTTACAAGGATGATTAATGAGAAGTGTAGAGAGAGAAGGAAAAAAAAAAACAGAGGAAACACAAACCCAGAAACATATGGACACGAGTTAAAGAACCTGTTATCAATAACGCATGAGACAATTTTACAGCTAAAGCCTGGTCTTGTTACTAAAAGGAAATAGCTCGTATCTTTCTTACATTAAGAGCAGTTGTCTTGACAAGGAATGTAACATTTGAACAACATACCACAATAATGTGGTTTAGAACCGGTTAACCTAATGACCAGCCTCTCGGCAATAACCCACTAGCACCCCCTCTCTCCACCTTTAAGACCCATCATAATTAAAACACATCTCTTTATGAGTAGCTCTGTGGATGATACTATACTTGCATCTCATGCACTGACCTTGGCTCCTTGCAGACGCACTTACCACAACAGCCTCCTACTGTCTCTGTACGTTCTCCCCACTTAGCACTTAGATTGTAAGCTCTTCGGGGCAGGGACTCCTAATCCTAATGTTACTTTCATGTCTCAAGCGCTTATTCCCACTATGTGTTATATTATTATGTCGCGTGTATTACTGCTATGACGCGCTATGTACATGGATGGCGCTATATAAATAAAGCTATACATACCCGAATATCGGATATGGTCTTACAGTTACGTCTGAAGATGTAATAATGCAGCGTTATTTGCTTCATTTTAACATGAGTTAGTAATGCAGGTCCCTTGAATTGCAGTTTTAAAGGTACCAAGCGAGGAACCCTGCTCAAGATAACCAATAGAGACAGGATATTTTGGGGGCAAAAATTCGAATTTGCTGCAAACTAGGATTACTTTTACATTTGAACACATTGAAGACAATGCAAAAATAAACAAAAAGTTTACAAGTTCACAAAGAGAATATTCCTAAATAAGCAAAAAAAAAAAGTATCTTTGCAAATAAAATATTTGAAAATGAGCAAAAGTTTATAAGTTTGCAAAAAAGGTAAAACAAAAATTGTACCATTCGTAATGTTTGTTTTATACATTTTTACCAAAATGTTAAACATTAAAACCCGCAAATTGAATGTGCAACAAACTCCCCCTCTCTCAACAAACACAAAAAGGTAAAGACTGATGGAATGCCGACTCCGATATCTTATCTTAGTGATGATAGGTTTGCTTCATCAGTGTTCGAGGGATTAGGGAGGATGCAGGTTTGTGGAACATGCACATCCAAAGACCACAAAAAAAGTACTTCCTATAACCAACTACCTCTCCAACCACAATAAAACCCCAACGCACTGTAATAACACACTTTTGGCATTGGTTCTGTTGGCACTAAATAAATGTCAAGAAGTGCCTTATTACGTTAAAGCAAGTATCTATCTATCTCAATGTCTTGTATAGCATATAAACAGTGATCCCTGCTTCTATACGCTTTTTAAAAACTCCAAGAGGTGGAGTGAAGAATCATATCGGGGTTTCGGAAAGGTGTGGCTATGTATTGTCTATGATCATTATTCCAAAACAGAGATTTTAGGCCCATATTTATTTGTTGCTAGAATCTTAGAACTGCTTATAAATATGCCCCCTAATCCTATTTAATATAGCTCATTTTAAATGACAAAACCAGACGATTAACAAATACCAAGGTATTTTCACCACCAAATACCTCAGGGGTTCAAAATCTTCAAGTCGTCAAAATAACCTGCTTCAGCACAGGTGGCTCAATCAATCCCTGCTTCAGCACAGGTGGCTCAATCAATCCCTGCTTCAGCACAGGTAGCTCAGTCTTTGATTGAGCCACCTGTGCTGAAGCTGGAATGTACTTAAAACCTGACCTGTTGGGGGGGTTGAGAACCCCTGAAATACATGATGGACACAAAAAATGAGCTTGCAATTTTCCCTTTTAGCTAAAACATCCATTACCTTGTTTCCCACCAAAATGCAAAAAAAAAAAACAAAAAAAAAAAAACATTTAATAAAAAGTGCAGGATAAATGGCATATAGGAGAAACCAATTACCTTGAAACCTGTTCTCCTTTCTGAAACCTTTAAACGATGACTCACAATTACATCACATATTTAACGGCTGATTTAAGAGCCTATAAAACCTTAAAAAGATGACTCACAATTACATATTTTTCTACTTTTTTTTGTACGCAACACAAATATATTACTTTGCTTTAAAGGTCATACATTTCAATGTAACTCCGTAATGCTTTTATAAAAAGGATAATGAAGTCACGCATAGATTACACAGTATCAAAAGATAACCAGCCACATGTAGAGCAGCTAGTCACGCTGCTGAATACCGTTATGCAATCATAGAAGGAAGAAGGTAAGAATTACTCATGTTGGTTGTGATGAAACGACTTGCATTAACAACTCTGTCATTTAAAAGGAGTTCCAATTAAAATAATGCCTTGAAAATAAACACAGACCCTCTTAACATTTTGTGGGTGTAAAATGTGTACCACTGATGTTCCTCTACTCATGCTAGACCAAGGTTTTTTTTTAACCTTTTTTTTGTTAACGAGTCCTTTAATTATATTGTGATATTCTGCGGAACCCCAACCCTCTCTAATAGCGCGTCTGAGATCAGATGCATTGTAAGGAACCCCAACCCTCTCTAATAGCGCGTCTGAGATCAGATGCATTGTAAGGAACCCCAACCCTCTCTAATAGCGCGTCTGAGATCAGATGCATTGTAAGGAACCCCAACCCTCTCTAATAGCGCGTCTGAGATCAGATGCATTGTAAGGAACCCCAACCCTCTCTAATAGCACGTCTGAGAAGATACATTGCGAGGAACCCCAACCCTCTCTAATAGCGCGTCTGAGATCAGATGCATTGTAAGGAACCCCAACCCTCTCTAATAGTGCGTCTGAGATCAGATGCATTGTAAGGAACCCCAACCCTCTCTAATAGCGCGTCTGAGATCAGATACATTGTAAGGAACCCCAACCCTCTCTAATAGCGCGCCTGAGATCAGATGCATTGTAAATTCTACTGTATTTGATAAAAAATTTAAACGGCCTGAAAATGACAGGGAACCCTTTTAGGGACGCCCGCGGAACCCAAGGCTTCCTAGGAAGCTCTGTTGAAAAACACTGTGCTAGACAGAGGTACTTCCAATCGAACAATATGGTAGTCCCGTAACCTATGCAGCTTACCACACAAAAAACATTCAGTGTAATAGGTACAGCCGGCCTTACAGGAGCCAATGACATGTAGTATTCCTGCTAAATAGGTACAGTTAGAGGGTAAGTAAAAATATAACAATTAATTATTATTCTGTTATCTCTAAACTCTTCTAACCCTTTCATATTGGATAAAACGCTAATGTAAACCCCACAATCTGCATTTTAAAAATGGCCACCAAGCTCTGTAAGCCAATCAGATTGGGCGATGTCAGCACAGTTACAGGTACTATGAAACGATACCACTCTAGGCAAATCCAAGCACTGTAAAAAGCATCAGTCCTCCAAGCAGCCATTTAATTAGAAACAGGACACAGTCTTATTATACTATGTTGCTTTGGCTGCATTTATTCAGGCACAAACCAGCCCGGAAACCCCTGCCTTTATTCACGTGTTGTAAAATGATCCGATGCATTGTACATGCCTATTCCGATTTTATTATCCGTCTCAACATGTTTATTACAACACTGCGCAGCATTATATGTGAGCACAATAAAACCTGCTGCCTTAGGAAGCATGAGGAGTCAATACTTTGTTAGTACTGGGCCATATCCCTGTGGAATAGATTTCGGCATGAGGACGCACTGCAGAGATCAGGAAACAGCTCGGCATAGGGCTGTGGGAATTTTAAAGGTGCAATCAGACAAAGTCGGCCTGTTGAATTTCTTAGGGGCCTCTGCATGGGGAAGAGTTTGTCAATCAGTAACACCCTCAATCAGGTCCTTAGATCTGCATCGCCCCTCAACTGATTGAGCCCCGGTTTAAGGACAATAAAGCTGGAGGGTTTGGCTTTTTACAGACCGCCCCAAGACTGAGGAATAAGCCCCCTGCTGCTTTAAGAAATCAGGAAGCTTTACTTCCATTCAGAAAGGAGTTAAAAACCATCCTTTATAAACAAAGCATGACAAACCCTAATACTCTGGCAGCCATCTTTCCTGCTCCCATTCGTGTTTCCCGCCCTTTGCTGGTCTTCCTCGTAGTTCCCGTACATGTTTTAAGGAGGTCCTGGTTGTAGGTCTTGGATGGGGGGCCACCCTATGTTCCTATATGCGCTCTAGTACCCAGTTTCTTGGTCAGTATTGTCTAAATAAATAAATAAAGTGTTTTCTTTCCCCTTTTCCCTCCCTGTCCTTATCAGGGAACCAATAAAGATAAGGGGAAGGGGGGCTCTGGCTTTACAAGCGCTCGCTGATCACGCAGTGACATCACACAGTGACATCACACAGAAGCGACTAGTCAGATGAAATCAAATCCCTCTGAACTCAGTCAGTCAAAGACTGAGCCACCTGTGCTGAAGAAGGGACTGATTGAGCCACCTGTGCTGAAGCAGGGATATCCTTAAACCCTGACCTGTTGGGGGGGTCTTGAGGACTGGAGTTGAGCTCCCCCTGATTTAGCATACAAAAACATGAGTAATGAGTCCATTATTGAGATGTACTCACCCTTTCTCTGTCAAAAATTCAGTTAAAATAAAGGCCCAGATGCAGAGGTCTGCTACTGACTTAAGGCGTTCCCCTAAATTAGCAGTTTTCGGAGGGTAAGGGTGTAAGGGAGTGTGCCAGTGCTAATGAGGTGTGCCTCTAACAACGCCTACTCATAGAGCTCCGTTATAGTTAAAGCAACAGGACAGGCTGCATTGCTTTTGAAAAGGTTCGTATTTTTATTACAGGTTTGAAACAGGGGGTCTCAGGAGCTGAACCCCATTCATTTCAGCTCCGGGGACCCCTTGCCTCCCGAGGTACTTACCTCTGTAGGAGGTGCTGGTATCTCTGACAATTTTAACTGTCCCGGTCACGCTGGCCAATAGGAAGCCGCAATGTATGACGACATCACCGCTTCCTTTACAAGCCGCCATTATGTTAGGCACACAGTTTCTCTGATTGCAGAAATACCCGCCCCGCTACAGAGGTAAGTATCTCTGAAAGCAGGGCGTCTCCGGAGCTGAAAGTAATGGGGTTTAGCGCCTGAGACCCCCCTGCTTCAACCCTGAAATTAAAACATTTCAGACAAAGCAGCAGAACAGGTTGTGTATATTTTAACGCAGGGATTTGACGAGACATTAGTTAGGTCATAGCCAATGGTGGCGTTACTCCCACCCTGACCTTGTGGGTATGCATTAACCTCCGGGGAAATAACGGCGATACCGATTTTGAAAACGGTCCGTTATTAGCACTGGGTTAGCGGATCTGGGCCAAAGTGTTCCTTTGGAACAGGACTGGCCAATTCCAGTCACCAAGAGCCACAAACAGGTCAGGTTTTCAGGATATCCCCTAATTCAGCACAGGTGGCTCTGTCTTCTGCTGAAGCAGGCATATCCTGAAAACCTGACCTGTTGGTAGCTCTTGAGGGCTGGACTTGGTAACCCCCAGCTCTGGAAGCGAAACTCGCTGTACTATTTCAAGAAGTGCAAATACAGCATTTCTAAATACTGTACCTCTTAGGCAACGATTATTCCAGTCACTACTGGAACATTTTTTTTTTTTTTAAATGTATTTGCAGTACATTTTTTATGAATTAAAGAGGCTTTGTGTTCATGGCTTTTAAAGCAGTGACTGTATACTGTACCAGGTCCATTGTGCATTAGACCTATACTGAAACTTATACAGGACAGTGGCGTTCAAAAAAAACGGTGCTTGATTAAAAAAATTTTTTTAAAAAGTACATTTATTAAACAATGTGGCAACGTATTTTTCAGACTGTATTTTACCATGGTTGGTAAGTAAAAAATTAAGTGGTAGCAATTAAGCGGTGACATATTCAATGCATTTAATCTTGCTGACTTATTGCATAAAAGACCCGAACAGGAGAGTACTGTATAAGTATCTTGAAATAATATCTGGACATTAAAAAAGTCATGGTGGGTAAAACAAAGTGACAAAACCCGTACAGTAAATAAAAATACCACTTGTGGTGCATTTGCATGTCTCACACAAGTCTGCAACCCTGTCTGAGACACGCAAATGCCCCACAGCTGGTAATCTGGATGTCTGGTTATACCCACGTACCAGCTTCACGTTGCTTAGCCAGCAACTTCGCACTGTTGAGACTTGTGACAGGGTGAAGTCAACCCCTATCAGTTATGCCTGGGAGACATATGTCTGAGTGCTTCATCCAGCACTCATAAGGGTTAACTCAGGTGGAAGCTAGGTAATCAGGATGTAAGCTGACACCTGAGAAGCAGCAAGGTATAAGATGATGTTGTTACTGGCAGTAGCTGCCTGCCTTAGACCAGAGCACATGGCTATATGTGCTGCTAGCCAGACGGATACATCAAATTAACTACTGCAACCAAAGTAAGACTTATTCATTTGTTTTTCCTGACTGCTTAAAAGACACTTACGGTTTGGTTATGGTTTAGCCAGCCAGCCTGCTAGCTAGGCCTGGTGTGTTAGTCAGTCCTCCCAATGTGGAGCAGGATTTGTTTTGTTTAAAGGGACAGAGTACCCGCATGTTATGTTGCTGTGGAGAAATAAAGCCACTGAACGTTTTCATTATCCTGAAACTATACGTGTGGACTGTTCCCTGACCTCGGCTACAGGCCGTCCTGCCACAAGACCCAACAGGTCGAAATAGCCGTCTGTGAGTAGGTTTACTGGCTAGACACTTCTTTAACTCAGGCTGTGCTGAGCATAGGTGTGCAATATGGCAGGCATAAGCTTATATGGGTCCATGTTAAAGTGGGTACAAAGTAAAGTGTAACACTGTGCTCATTTGCGTGCCATTACCCAGAATCCCTGGCTGCAGTGGAAGCACTATTTGCAGGCCTGTATGAGACATGCAAATGCACCACAAGTGGTATTTTTTATTTACTGTAATATAATATCGGAAAGTCATCTTGGAAATGCTTGTAGACACTGTAACTTGAGACTTGTTTCACTTCCCTTATCCCCTACCATGTTTATCCCACTGCTTGAGGGACGGTGCCTCTCGTTTTCCCCCCTAGCTTGTAAGCTGGGGGTCTCCGGAGGTGAACCGCGGTTATATCAGCTTTGGGAACCCCCGGCTTCCCGAAATACTCACCCAAGAACTTGCCCCTGGTAGCAGCTCTGGCTGGGCACTCAATATGGCGACTTAAAGCTCCCGCGGGCCAATAGGAAGCCATGACGTCATTCCTTGTGGCTTCCTATTGGTCCGTGTGACACGGGAGCTTTAAACGTAACGAAGATACCGGCAGCACCTTTGCATGTCAGTATCTCGGGAAGCAGCGGGTCCCAGGAGCTCAAATTAACGCAGTTCAGCTCCAGAGACCATCTGCTTCAAACTTGAAGGGGAGATAGTTTTTATTAAAACTGCTTTAAGTACCCTTCGCTCCTCTGTTCATCTGATTGGGTTATAAATGCGTTTAAGAGTGGCTAAAATCAATTTGTCTCCAAGTCTCATTTTCTGTAAATGAAACCTTTCAAAAGTTGCCTCAAATATAGACTTTATATTTTTAGAAACCGCATCAATCCCTAATATTGAGGTCTCGCTGCCTATTGTGCCACTTTCATGTCAAGTGGGACTGCACCTCAAGAGACCGGGAAATAAAAATAGAACAATGATTTTTCTATTTGCATGAATCATTTGAAATGTTTAATATATTGTGCAGCCAGATTATCTGGATCTGTTTCTGGAAATCTTTACAGGTATAATAATAACTCGATGTCCCAAGGAGAGTTTATTATAATCTATTATTTAGTGCCTTAAAGAGGCAATCAAAGCCGGTTTTTTTCTTCTTCATTTTTTTTTTAAATACAGGATTGAAGCAGGGGGTCTGCGGAGCTGAACCCCAATAATTTCAGCTCCGGGGACCCCCTGCTACTAATAGGTTCATTATTTGGCTGCTTTTCAGAGCCCCCGGGGCTCTGCGAGCCAATAGGAAGCCGTGATGTCATCCGCTGCGGCTTCCTATTGGCCCATGTGACCGGGAGCTTCAAACTGCAGAATCTCCAGAAGAACGGGGTCCCCGGAGTGTAAATTAATGGGGTCCAGATCCAGAGACCCCCTATTTCAATCCTGTGTTAAAAAATTGAAAAACCAAAAGAAAAACTGCTTGGCTTGCTCCTTTAAACACAAAATGTAAAAGTAATATCCCAAAGTTAGAAGGTGCCAGGCCCGGGATTTTGCACCACCTTGGTTACCAAGTCCTGGGTTACACGACTATCCTCGATGTATTGTTTCTGTTCTGTTCAATTAGATCAAAATACTTTTAGGAGCAGCAGGGCTATGAGCTTGTTGCATTAAGGAGGAAGAGGAGTGTCTCAGTGAGTAAGGACACTGACTTTGTAAACAATTGCATCGAGTTTGAAACCGAGTTGAGCTCCTTGTGACCTTGGGCAAGTCACTTTATCCCCCTGTGCCTCAGGCACCAAAAAACATAGATTGTAAGCTCATCGGAGCAGGGACCTGTGTGTGTAACACTCCTATGTGCTGCGTATACTGTCATTGTGACGCGCTGTGTATCTCATAAGGAGAAAAAGCACTATATGAAATAAAGTTATTGTTATCATTTTAGATACATTTAAAGACTTGAAAATCATTATATTTCAACAATTTGCTCTTAGCAACTAGTATGGAATTAGCAGGGGCTGAAAGTCTAAGGGTCACATCCAAGCCCTACGTGGACCACAAGTGGCCCATATGCCTCTAGTTGAAGAGCCCCGCTGGATCTCGTCCTAATGCCTTCAGTCTTCACCGTGCGCAAAGCGATATACAGTGCTTTAAACCAACCAACTCTCCATCGAGATAATAAAATACATTATTTCAATCAAATAATACAAATTACATTTATGTGTAGTAAAAAGGTATTACCAATTACAGTACAACATGCATCATGTGCCAGCTTCCCTCGTAAGTCTCTTCTACTAATAGGCCCACGACTGAAATAGTTAAACAAAGTGCTCACAGCGTAATACACGCAAAATCAAATTAAGCTGCTGATAGCAGTAAATGTTTCGCTGCCTTTCTGCCACAAATATATGAAAGGCTAATCAGATAATCAATACAAGCGTGTATGTGATGTGGCTGTAGCTGTCATTACTATGAAATTCAGCAATTTATTATACATAAGTACATAATACACAAACTCTATTTAATTCACACGGAACAGCAAACAGTAAAAAATAAATAAAAAAATAAACACTAGAAAATGGCATTTCCTGTGCAGGTAACGCCTCCGTTATGGAAAGGTGACCCAGAACGACAAGATTTGTCCGCGAGAATAACTTGTTCAAAAACGTTACATTTGGGTAATTTGTGGTTTCCACCAATTTTTGGTCCAGATTTTAATGGACAGAAAGCTGAATGAAGGAGCACATACGTTTATCCAGGGTTCAGTACCGACCCATCTAGAGAATGATGTTTGTCCGCAGACCAGCCAGTCCAAATAATTGAATATTCCAAACTGGATGTGAATGGGCAACTAGCCACCATCGATGGCTACCATTAGGTCCAGCGGCGTCTTCAACATGGGAGGGCGGGGGTTGTGCATTTGTTGGGTCTCAATGAATAGTGTAATATTTGTGCACGTTGTTGAATACCTGGTGAAGGTGCACTAAAACCGCCACTAATTAGTTAGTACTCGGTGGTACTGTGTGCCTGACTTCTACTCTTTTGCTCAGATCCTGTCCCTTACCCGAGCCCGTAAGAATAAACGAGCATGGGTTTAAATGACCAGGTGCTGTCATTTAGTGCAACTTCTACTTTCATTAATCAGTGGCTTGGAAAATGTTCATCAGATTTCTTATACATAGGAACCACTTAACAGCAGCTAATTAACTCATTAAAACAGCATTCTTACCGCGATTAGCAAAGACAATACCTCATTGGGTTAGTGATCCTTTTCATACAGCACTTTAATTGCCATTTTACAGGGCAAAGAAATTTAAGGGAACTATACCCAAGGCGAGTATATTTTTCATTTATTAAACAAGACATGACTAAGCCTGCACACAACACGTGTGTTATCGTCAGAAAATAACTCTTTGGAAACCTTTTCGCTACAATACTTTGTAAGGATTGTTTTTCAAGGGTAAAAGGTGTACTCCTTGTTTAATTAGAAACATTATGACCTAACATAGGAGTGCTCAAATCTAGTCCTCCAGCCCTCCACAACAGGTCAGGTTTTCAGGATATCCCAGCTTCAGCAGAGATGGCTCATCAAAGACTGAGCCTCTGATTGAGCCACCTGTGCTGAAGCTGGGATATCCTGAAAACCTGACCTGTTGGTGGGGCTTGAGGACGCCTGAGATAACCCATACCCGACCTACACGTACTAACCTACTGTAAATAATCACCAACAAATCCCCTCCCAAACCAGGGTTTCTTTGTTAGCTTCTGCATACGATTAGAGGATTTAAGGAATGGACAACGATTTCGTCTTTCAAAGGCCGGGGGGGATATCAAAGTCAATTCATGTCAATGGCAGTGACAGCCGGATTGGACGCAAAATCCCACATCACACGGCCAAAGAGTTTAATATTTTCTTCATCTCTTGGGATGTGTTCTTAAGTGTGCAGTCATACTTACCACTACTTTACATCGCAGCATGTTAATTTTCAGAAGGATTATTAAAAGAATTCTCAAACCAATGTTCCTTACATCTTTTGATGGGGGGGGGGGGGAGGTAGAGAATACCCAGGATCTTCTATGCTCTCTGACAGGTAATTATTACTCTTGAAAACTCCACTTCGGAGTGCCATAAAATATGTATTCTAATGGAAACTAATGTCATACATTCTAAATTCAGAGCAATCTCCAGCTCTATAACAATTGTTCTCCTCCTATTATGTCTAACTTTATAACCACTTACATTGCACTGTGTGTTAATATAGAATCTAAAATGTCAGCAAGAAATTGATTAGTATAAAATACTGTACAACTCCCACCAAATATATATATATATATTTTTCTACCTTTGGCAAGTGTAGGCTTCCGTCCCCACCATTTCCATCACAATAGTTCTGAGGTTTGCAATTGTTAAATATTGACAACAAAATCAGATTTAGAGACTTGGCAGCAAACCGCTCTGATCCCTTAATGACAATCATCACGCGGTCACTAGGGCTGCCAGGTGTCCAGTATTGAACCGGACTGTCCTGTATTTGGACACACTGTGCAGTAAAAAATGAGAAGTAATACTGTGTGTATGTGTATACCAGTATTACCTCTCTGGGCGTGTATGTGTATACCAGTATTACCTCTCTGGGCGTGTATGTGTATACCGGTATTACCTCTCTGGGCGTGTATGTGTATACCGGTATTACCTCTCTGGGCGTGTATGTGTATACCGGTATTACCTCTCTGGGCGTGTATGTGTATACCGGTATTACCTCTCTGGGCGTGTATGTGTATACCGGTATTACCTCTCTGGGCATGTATGTGTATACTGGTATTACCTCTCTGGGCGTGTTTGTGTATACCAGTATTACCTCTCTGGGCGTGTATGTGTATACCAGTATTACCTCTCTGGGCGTGTATGTGTATACCGGTATTACCTCTCTGGGCGTGTATGTGTATACTGGTATTACCTCTCTGGGCATGTGTGTATATACTGGTATTACCTCTCTGGGCGTGTGTGTATACCGGTATTACCTCTCTGGGCGTGTATGTGTATACCGGTATTACCTCTCTGGGCATGTATGTGTATACCGGTATTACCTCTCTGGGCGTGTGTGTATACCGGTATTACCTCTCTGGGCGTGTGTGTGTATACCGGTAATACCTCTCTGGGCGTGTATGTGTATACCGGTATTACCTCTCTGGGCATGTATGTGTATACCGTTATTACCTCTCTGGGCGTGTATGTGTATACCGGTATTACCTCTCTGGGCGTGTGTGTGTGTATACCGGTAATACCTCTCTGGGCGTGTATGTGTATACCGGTATTACCTCTCTGGGCGTGCATGTGTATACCGGTATTACCTCTCTGGGCGTGTGTGTATACTGGTATTACCTCTCTGGGCGTGTATGTGTATACCGATGTTACCTCTCTGGACATGTATGTGTATACCGGTATTACCTCTCTGGGCGTGTATCTGTATAGCGGTATTACCTCTCTGGGAGTGTATGTGTATACCGGTATTACCTCTCTGGGAGTGTATGTGTATACCGGTATTACCTCTCTGGGAGTGTATGTGTATACCGGTATTACCTCTCTGGGCATGTATGTGTATGCCGGTATTACATCTGGGAGTGTATGTGTATACCGGTATTACATCTCTGGGCGTGTATGTGTATACCGGTATTACCTCTCTGGGCGTGTATGTGTATACCGGTATTACCTCTCTGGGCGTGTATGTGTATACCGGTAATACCTCTCTGGGCGTGTATGTGTATACCGTTATTACCTCTCTGGGCGTGTATGTGTATACCGGTATTACCTCTCTGGGCGTGTATGTGTATACCGGTATTACATCTGGGAGTGTATGTGTATACCGGTATTACATCTCTGGGCGTGTATGTGTATACCGGTATCACCTCTCTGGGCGTGTATGTGTATACCGGTATTACCTCTCTGGGCGTGTATGTGTATACCAGTATTACCTCTCTGGGCGTGTATGTGTATACCGGTATTACCTCTCTGGGCGTGTATGTGTATACCGGTATTACCTCTCTGGGCGTGTATGTGTATACCGGTATTACCTTTCTGGGCGTGTATGTGTATACCGGTATTACCTCTCTGGGCGTGTATGTGTATACCGGTATTACCTCTCTGGGCGTGTATGTGTATACCGGTATTACCTCTCTGGGCGTGTATGTGTATACTGGTATTACCTCTCTGGGCGTGTGTGTGTATACCGGTGATTACCTCGCTGGGCGTGTATGTGTATACCGGTATTACCTCTCTGGGCGTGTATGTGTATACCGGTATTACCTCTCTGGGCGTGTATGTGTATACCGGTATTACCTCTCTGGGCGTGTATGTGTATACCGGTATTACCTTTCTGGGCGTGTATGTGTATACCGGTATCACCTCTCTGGGCGTGTATGTGTATACCAGTATTACCTCTCTGGGCATGTATGTGTATACCGGTATTACCTCTCTGGGCGTGTATGTGTATACCGGTATTACCTCTCTGGGCGTGTATGTGTATACCGGTATTACCTCTCTGGGCGTGTATGTGTATACCGGTATTACCTCTCTGGGCGTGTATGTGTATACCGGTATTACCTCTCTGGGCGTGTATGTGTATACCGGTATTACCTTTCTGGGCGTGTATGTGTATACCGGTATCACCTCTCTGGACGTGTATGTGTATACCAGTATTACCTCTCTGGGCATGTATGTGTATACCGGTATTACCTCTCTGGGCGTGTATGTGTATACCGGTATTACCTCTCTGGGCGTGTATGTGTATACCGGTATTACCTCTCTGGGCGTGTATGTGTATACCGGTATTACCTCTCTGGGCGTGTATGTGTATACCGGTATTACCTCTCTGGGCGTGTATGTGTATACCGGTATTACCTTTCTGGGCGTGTATGTGTATACCGGTATTACCTCTCTGGGCGTGTATGTGTATACCGGTATTACCTCTCTGGGCGTGTATGTGTATACCGGTATTACCTCTCTGGGCGTGTATGTGTATACCGGTATTACCTCTCTGGGCGTGTATGTGTATATCGGTATTACCTCTCTGGGCGTGTATGTGTATACCGTTATTACCTCTCTGGACATAGTGATCTGACCGGCTTGGAGGACCGCGGGATTTCCCCGAGCAGGGAGAGAGCAGGGCTGTGGCTAGGGGGTAGGGCCGCTTCCTTCATCCTGATTGGCTGCTGATGCTGAGAAATGCAGCCAATCAGGAGGAGGTGTCAGAATCCTGGGGTTGACGCCAAGGAGGGGAGGAAACAGCATGAAGGTGTGTGTCGAGCGCGCGTGTCTAGCGCATGTGTGTGTTGAGGGCATAGCATCTTTCACCATTGTGTCCAGTATTTTTGGAGAAGCCATCTGGCAACCCTAGGTGGGGATGGACGGGGGGTTAGGAAGCTGTGCTGGCACATTCTAAGTAACAAAGTCAAAACACTCAAACCCGTTTGCAGCCTGAAGTTCTCCTGCTCAAACGATTATTCATTTCATACCCATTTGTAGGGGGAGTTGCACTTATACGTAATAAACACACCGTTTAAAAATGGCTGCCGTTCCGTCAAAGTGAGTGGTATGTGCATCTCAGGAACATTGCTCATTTTAAAACAAATTTATACCAGCATCAAAGAGCTGAGCTGCGTTCAGTTGTGCAGGCGTTGCTCTTTCTGAAAGACATTCACATTTGCTTTCCACGAGCTGTGCCAAAGAGTTAGATGCATATTATATATAGTTCAAGCTCCTCTGCCATTTTTTTTATTTTTTTTTACTTCAGCATTTTAAAACTCAAACGGTGAAGACAGAAACCATTGTATATATCAAAGGTGGGCAACTCCAGTCCTCAAAGCCACCAACAGGCCAGGTGTTAGGGATATACCTGCTTCAGCACAGCTGGCTCAATCAGTCTTCAACTGAGCCACTGACTGAGCCACCTGTGCTGAAGCAGGGATATTCTGAACACCTGACCTGTTGGTGGCCCCTGGTGTATAAATCAATAAACAAAGTTTGCACATACATATTCACTGTTAGACACCTTTGGTTTGGGCAAGAGAGCTTTTAAAACTTCCGGATCCTTAACCCATTCATTGCCAGAGGTGCCAACCGTGCAATGCTCAAATAACCAACACACGCAGAGTTTGCAATGATCTAGTAACAGGCTTCTACAGTACATACATGAGAAAATAATGCTGAAACAACCCTAAAGTTGCAGTCATCATGTTAAAAGGAATAAAGTATTTTTATTTTGTTTTTCTATATCCAGAAAATATTACAATACATATTTCCCAAATAGCACTATATAGGTATAGGTACATAGAATTTTGCAGGCACTGCGAGTAGCGTTTTTGCATACAAATGAGCTTTGTGGATCTGTGCGTTATCCTCCGTTACTGTTTTAAGTAACGCAGTGTTTATTAGCCCTGCGTCACTGGAGCGTTGATCTGACCTAGAGATTACTGTGCAGGGTATATGACAGGTCAAATAAATCCCTGAACCAAAATACATGCAATCTGATCTTACACGTGTACCTGAAACAAGTTTGCAATGAACAGGCATTGGATCCATATTCTATTCCTATTCTGTAAGGCACCTTTTCGCCTCTGATAACGGTTGCTGCCCACGTGAATAGGTGTCTCATGGCATAGCACCATTTAGCAAACAGGGCCTTTTATGTCTGAAACAGGATTTGACCTTCCACTTGCAAGACTTTACTGTTATCGCGCTGTCGCTAGCTGCAATGAGACTACAAATGTGTATTAACTTGTACTGCTCCCTCTCTTAGATCTCCCAGAGTAACAGTGGGTAACGCTGCAGACACTTATTGATGCAGCTGCACAGAACTACAAGTGCTGGGACATGAGGAAGTGGCAATAATTACAGAACATATGCACTGGGAATACAGAGAGCACAATAATAATCCTATGCACAAGGTACATTTTGTGATACAAAACCCCCTGTTATTTCATACGACACGTCGGAACGACGGAAGAGAACTTACGGCCCGCTCACTTGGATGGAATCTCTCTCTCCCTCACATGAAATAGCACCGCTTACTAACATGGGCCTCATTGTTATCAGGGGATGTCAGTGCCACGTTTATTGTGGTTTGGTGGATGGGTTGCGCACAGCTGGTAACGTGACTATAATTGGTCAGAAAACAGGAAATGTAACAATGGCGGGAAGTCCGTAAATAACTTATTTGCGGTTTGATGTCACTCTGTCCTCACGTGCACACACACACACAGCATGTGTTGTGTCATCTTTTGCATTCCTTCCATTTAAAGCTGCAGTGCCAATTACTAGGCAGCCACGTCGAAGGGCAGAGCCCGCAGGTTTCCAGGATAATATTTATAAGTGTTAACGTGGCAATCCAAGCAGCCAAGTTTTTTTAAAACCGGATTGACGCAGGGGGTCTCCGGAGATAAACCGCATTGATTTCAGCTCTGGAGACCCTCCCTCCCCCCGTTTCCCAAGATACCTCAGTAGGGGGCGCCGGTAACCACTCCGCTCGGCTAACGGGGATCACGTAATGTTGGCGTTTCAAAGCTCCTGTGGGCCAATAGGAAGCCGCGACGTCATCAGGTTCGGATTCCTAGTGGCCACCGTGATGCGGGAGATTTTAAAACTTTGCCTACATACCGGCACTCCCTTCGGAGGTAAGTATCTCAGGAAGCAGGGGGTCACCGGAGCGGAAAAGAATGGGGTTCCGCTCCAGAGACCCCCTGCTTCAAACCTATGTTAAAAAAATAATAATAAATAAATTAAAAAGCGCATAAACTGCTCCTTTAAAGTGCAGAGCCCGCAAGTTTCAATGATAATATTTAAGTGTTAAAGCTGCAGTTCAGTCTTTTTTTATTTTTTATTTTTAATTTATTTTTTTTCTTCAATAGTTTTATGTGTGCAATCTCTAATTACCTAAAGAACTGTATAGATGCAGGTCAATTTGTTCTCCATGTATTGATAGGCGAAATTTGGTGACATAATTAGTGAAGGGATCTGTTTTTCTTCTGCTTCTGTCTCTCAGTGGAAGCTCATGAATATTCATGAGCACTCCTGCACTGACATGTGCTGGAGTGAGGGCAGGGCTGACAAAGGGGTGTGCCAGGACTTGTGACAGGACATGAAGGGGCAGTGCCTTAGTAAATGCTTGTTAAAATAGAATACAAGAAAATTGGTCTTTCAAAGTTGTTTTTTTAAAACAGAAAATGCTAAAAGTATTTTTTCTTACTACAGAACTGATTTATTAAAAAACCCACACATGCAGGATATTGACTGAACTGCAGCTTTAAATACTGGGGTTAATGTTACTATGATTCTAAACTATGTTATGTAGTGCCAACAACAGGCGTGGTCTTTACAGTAGGATGCAAATACAGCAATGGTATGCAACCTTTTATGAAATAATTTTACCAAGTATTCTGTATAGAAACCCCATTGTACATCTCCATTGTATCAAAAAAAATATTATCCCAGTAATAGATTGTGTGTAGAATGTACACAAGATTATGTAGCATGTTCCTGGAATTTTTTGTAGATAATATTCATGGACACATTTTCTAAAATATAACAACACAAAAAGTATTTGTTTCTCAAAAACTGCCCCTTTCAAAGCTCACGTGAAATCTTGAAATTGCAAAGGACACAAGAGAAAAGCCAATGCAATCCGGATATAAGAGCATCAGGTACAGTATCTCTATTACAAGTAGCACATTAGTGGGGAGTAAATTTCCTGCATTAGTATTTTTCGATTCTTTCAGTGCTCATCACAATCACGTGACCGTGTGACCACTCCCCAGAGCGACCAAGACAACATCGCAAGCCCTTCTCTTCTGTCCTTCTGCTGACTAGATCAGGGGAGCGCAAACTTTTGAAGCTGCGCCCCCCCTGTCTTCCCTTCCCCGGCTCTCGCGCCCCCATCACCCCGTCGCAAGTGACCTGAAGTCCTCAGATCGCTCGGGAGAAGGCCACGAGCGCCGGCAGCCGCTCCGTTATGCGCGATTCACTCTGGCCGTAGCTTTAATTGAGCTTTGTGAACTTGAACCTTAAAAAGTCAAAAGACATCAGTGAACTAGTTTTCATACAATGACTAATATCACACCTAGTCAGACGTGCAAATCACGCAGCTCATCAACACACTCATAGAAAGCAGAGACACATAATTTTCCTGTTAAAAAATGAATTGCTAAGTACATTTGAAAGACTTCAAAGAAATCAGGTCATTATTCCACTTGACTTTGCTATCCTATTCCTGGGCAGAACAAATCGGAGTGAAAACGATAAAACCAGGAGCAATCCCTCCTAGGAACAAACTATATGTAAAGCAGCAGTGGGGTGTTTAACAGGTTAAAAGTACGCGATTGATGCCTTTGAAAAAAATTAGACAAGCATAAGTATTTTTAAATAACACTTTACTGTGTAATAAACAAGTATACTTATTTGGTATATCCCTGTATACCTTTCCTTTCTAAAAAGATGTCCAACCTTTTTTGAACAAAATCTATTGTATCTGCCATCACAGTCTCCATGGGTAATAAATTCCAAATTGTAACTGCCCTTACTGTAAAGAACCCTTTCCTTTGTTGCTGGTGAAATCTCCTTTCCTCCAACCTAAAGGGATGCCCCCGAGTCCTTTGTACTGCCCTTGGGATAAATAGTTCATTTGAAAGTTCCTTGTACTGTCCCCGAATATATTTGTATATAGTTATCATATCCCCTCTTAGACGCCTCTTTTCTAATGTAAATAAATCTAACTTAGCTAGCCAGTCCCCATACGATAGATTATCAATCCCCTTTATTAATTTGGTGGCTCTTCTCTGCACTCTCTCTAGTTCCAGAATGTCTTTTCTAAGGAGTTACACATTACAATTACACAGACCCAAAGAAAACACAAGCCTACTTAATTTTTCACAGGAAGCCTATAAATAAAATTAAAATACTGCAAGGCTGATTGAATATTGCTAAGAAAAGCAAATACACTGATATGATGTTAAAAAAAACACACTTATTTGGTGGGGCGGCACAATGAGCTCTTGTTAACAGGCTGTAAAGGGCCTTCATTCCCTGGCATGACATAATATAACATTTGACACCATTGCATTAACGATGTAATTTCCCTCAGGATCAACATTTAACATGTTTCCTTGGAAGCATAGTGTCCTTGTGAAGTTACACACCCGCCTTATTCAGCCAAGTTCTGCATTTTACTGCCCACCAATACAATGTACACCAAGCTACGCTGGGTACAAGGGGAGGCCACGTGCCAAGAATTGGATCTATGTGGACGTGGCAGAGTGAAGTCATTTATTTGCTAGGAATTATAGCATGACACGGCTCCTAATGTCGTTTATAACACAGGGGGGGGGGAGGGGAGCAACTCCAGTTCTTAAGGGCCACCAACAGGTCAGGTTTTAAGGATGGCCCTGCTTCAGCACAGGTGCAGTCTTCGACTGAGCCACTAATTGAGTCACCTGTGCTGAAGCAGGGATATCCTGAAAGCCTGACCTGTTGGGGGGCCCTTGAGGACTGGAGTTGGCCACTCCTGGTTTATAAATAACTTTAGGTATTCTGTAACCAGAGAGGCAGGCTACACCATTTTGTAGGATTTGTCTGGACTTAACCAGCTCCCGATTTGTCCCGCCTTCCCAGCCTTGAACACGCACATTGACACCATAATTAGGAATTGCCACAGCATTCCTTAAATACAACATGATAACTAGTATATAACTTCCCCTGGGGACCCGCCAGTTTGCTCTGAATCACCACACAGCATAAAGCCCCCACCCCCGGATACCCGTGGCTTGAACCCCATACCGCCAAGAGCCTGATCAAAACACATTATTGAGAGGCCACTGCCATACTCACCGCGTTAGCCTCGTATGGCAGTGCCTGCCCCATTACCACAGCGCATGGAGGTCACCAACCGCCACCAAAGTAGCCTAACCTGCAAGGTCCCCACGACAAACATTACGCCATCCCGCAATGATAGTGACAAATTGGTACCCACAATACTGCCACTTCTCAAACCCTTTACCCAACGGATATATACCACTGGACAATCCCCACCCCCCTTCCCCCCCAAAATAAAACCGAATTGGGGCTTCTTCCATCAGGATGTCTGAAAAGAGAGCACAGAACAAGGTCCAGAAAGCTTTATGCAACTCAACAGTTACGTTAGGACTAACGGTGTATCGTCAAATTACAATAACATTTAGCCCCGTTTTCTCCTGTAAAGAGCACGGTGTTAACTTTAATGGCCGTTAGTGATAATGATATGCAAATGAGGCGTTATCAGAACATCACATTTTCCCTAAAGTCCGTTAACGCAGAGACCTAATGCTACGTTATTTAAGTTATAACTAAACTTGAGGATACCTATATAATATAAGCATGCAAGTCACGCACCCATCCTCAAACAACCCAGCGCCTCATATATCCTGACTACCATCGCACCCCCATTAACTCCTCACACCCTTTTAGAAGGGACCCTTGGCACGTAATCATACTGCCCCTGCACTTAATCAGATTGGGGCTTTCTAAGGTAAAAACACCCACTGTAATCTCTTGTAGTTAACATTTTCTGTGTCATTTATAACAGCGGATACAGTATATTTGACACACTGATGTGCACTGAGATTTAATGTATTGGATTCATTACTCTCACAGATTCTTGCACAAATATGTCCCGTTTTACCTTGTTTCTGCTGTCTGAAGGGGGAAGGAGGGAGGGGGAGGGGGAAGGAGGGGGAAAGGGTGAGAGGGAGGGGGAGGGGTGAGGGGTGAGAGGGAGGGGGAAGGAGGGAGGGGGAAAGGGTGAGAGGGAAGGGGAGGGGGAGGGGTGAGAGGGAGGGGGAAGGTGCAGGGTGAGAGGGAGGGGGAAGGGGCAGGGTGAGAGGGAGGGGGAAGGGGCGGGGTGAGAGGGAGGGGGAAGGGGCGGGGTGAGAGGGAGGGGGAAGGGGCGGGGTAAGAGGGAGCGGGAAGGGGCAGGGTGAGAGGGAGGGGGAAGGGGCAGGGTGAGAGGGAGGGGGAAGGGGCGGGGTGAGAGGGAGGGGGAAGGGGCGGGGTAAGAGGGAGCGGGAAGGGGCAGGGTGAGAGGGAGGGGGAAGGGGCAGGGTGAGAGGGAGGGGGAAGGGGCAGGGTGAGAGGGAGGGGGAAGGGGCGGGGTGAGAGGGAGGGGGAAGGGGCAGGGTGAGAGGGAGGGGGAAGGGGCAGGGTGAGAGGGAGGGGGAAGGGGCAGGGTGAGAGGGAGGGGGAAGGGGCGGGGTGAGAGGGAGGGGGAAGGGGCGGGGTGAGAGGGAGGGGGAAGGGGCGGGGCCTCTGTCAGTGGGCTGGGCTGCAGCCTGAGAGTCAGGCTGGGAAAGGTGAGAGGGAGGGGCGGGGGCTCAGTCAGTGGGCGGGGCTGGAACTGCAGCCTGAGAGACAGGCTGGGTAAGGTGAGAGGGAGGGGCGGGGGCTCAGTCAGTGGGCGGGGCTGGAACTGCAGCCTGAGAGACAGGCTGGGTAAGGTGAGAGGGAGGGGAAGGGTTAAATCACAGGGGTAAAACCGACATGAAAAGGGAAGGATGCAGGAAGGAAGAGACGTACAAGAGATAAATACATAAGAGGGAAAAGAAAGATATGAGGGAGAGAGAGCGCGCAAAGAGCAAGAGAGAGAGAAGAGAGAGCAAAGAGAGAGAGAGAGCAAAGAGAGAGAGAGCAGAGAGCAAAGAAAGAGAGAGAGAGAGACAGTGCAGACAGAGAGAGCGAGAAAAGAGAGAGACATTTTGGGGCCCTGAAATCTTTTTTTGTCCCGGGACCCCCCCTGCTTGTGACAACGGCTTATTAACACTTCCTTTCTGGCTTTTGCACAGGTGAAGACCACTACATTTTACAGACGTGCGAGAAACTTCCAATCAAATCTGATACAAAAGTTCTAACCACACGTCTGTTCCAAGTTTATTTTGCTGGCGCGGCATCATCATTATGTATATATCCTTCCAACGTCTGGCTGTACAAGAACTTGCTGAACATCACATACAAGGGAGCAGCCAGAGGGAACCAAATCCCTCCGAAACGTCTAACTTTGAATGAATAGATAAATACCTATAGGCCTCAGATTTGGGTAACAAAGGTATTAGTTACCCAAAAATAGAATGGGGGAAGAGTAGAGCACAGCGAATGAAGGTGAGGGCTGGAGGCAAAAAAAGTTAAAATAAACTATTTATTGGGCATATGAGCCAAACATAAGGACACACATTAAAATACTCTGACGCGTTTCCCGCAGTGGAGGTACTTTATCGAAGAGTATTAGTTACCCAGATGAGACACCTCAAATCAACTGTACCTTTAAATACAAAAAAAAAATCCCCTAGGTGGGAAGCAGGGGGTCTCCAGAGTTGGACCGTGTTGATGTAAGTTCCGGGGACCTCCTGCTCCCAGAGATACCTACAGGAGACTGCGGTGCCAGGGTTCCTTTCCTGTTTAAAGGTTCCGTGTCACGCAGGAAGCCGCAAGGGATGACATTGTGGCTTCCTATTGGTCCATGGGACCTTTGAACTGTCCTATTGGGTGCCCGGCCAGAGCTGCTACCGACAGCACCTTTACACCTTTACATGCAAGTATCTCGGGAAGCAGGATGTCTCTTGAGCTGAAATCAACGCGGTTCAGATCCAGTGACCCGCGGCCTATAAAAAAAACCAAGAGGCAACGCTTCTTTAAATATGCTACTGGAATGAGTTCACTTTGGTCCTAGGAGGGATTTCAACTTTTTGACCCCGGAGCTGTATTTGTGCCAGCCTAAAGTCTACGATAGTGGCACGCATCAATTACAAAGTAGGAAGGGGATCTCAAAAGAGATACAGCTCAACCCCGTTATAACGCGATCCGTTACAACGCGAATCCGCTCATAACGCGATGCAAGCGTGGCTCCCAATTTTCGTATTTATGAATACTTTACAACACGATTATTGGGGTCTTAAATACTTTATCGTACAATGCATACAATTGTACATTATTTCTAACGCGATCCGCTTATAGCGCGATGTGATTCTTTGGACCCCAAGCCCAGCGTTATAAGGGGGTTGAGCTGTACTTCCTACTGACAAAAACAAGAAGCGTATGAAACAGGAACTCCATAAAATAGCCAACACGTTGTTCACGGGCAGCTTTTTTGCTAATAGAGACAAAATGAAAATGTACAGCTGTTGAAAAGCCTGCTACGTGTTATACTATCTACCCTGTCTAATACAAACAAAAGCATCTCGATAAGCCTAATCAGATCGCGGAAATGTTTCTCCAATTGCCACACATGCGATTTGAGCTATCCCTTTTCACAGAGTAACGAGGCCGCTGAATATATACAGAGAGTATGTTCATTTCTATGCACATCAACCATCCAATTAGCAATTTAAAAAAATGCATCAACTTTCCTGTTTTACAAGGGAAAGAGACAGGTTTATACAATATTCATGGATGTATACCCAACTGATCTTACTGCAGTACGCAGCTGTACAACAATAAAATATGTCCCTACAACAGTAAATCCAAGTGCAACGACATATGTTAAATACAGCCATGAGTGAACAGAGAGCAGACATCCATGAAAAGCTGCATTGATTTAGAAGCATATAGCAGGTTTACAATATTTCAGCACTTGAAGTATCCTGGCTGTATATAAACCTCTTTCACTGCATAATCCAGATATCGTTCCAAAGAGCATTATTGAGAAGAACAAAATGGTGCCATTGAATCATTTTAAAACCATGCTGCTCACCAGTGATCTGTAACGATTTTGAACGTGTTACCTAAAATCAACCTAGATCTTAACTTATAATATATAATTAATCTAATATGCCCACCCTTCCCCAAAAAATTACACTGAAATCAACAGCTATAAACAACATATTTGTAAGGACGGTTACTGCATAAGGAAGACTCTGAGTTGCTGTGTATTTCCCAGAATCCCTTGCTATCCTACCCCAATGAGGGCAATAGCAATAATCAAACTGGAATTAAAACGACATCAGCACCTACAGTATCTGCCCAGACAGCTAGGAGTGTATGAGTGACTTTAATCGCACTCAGAAAGGACCCAAGAAAGATTAGGAGGGGCTGACATTCATAAAGGTAAAATTCCTGTGGTGAAAGGATCATTTTTTTGTTTGTTTTGTTTTTAAAGCTATGAGCACTAACTACAGTAATTCCAATAGAACATACCTAAAAGGATCAAATTGTGTGTGTGTGTGTGTGTGTGTGTGTGTGTGTGTGTGTGTGTGTGTGTGTGTGTGTGTGTGTGTGTGTGTGTGTGTGTGTGTGTGTGTGTGTGTGTGTGTGTGTGTGTGTGTGTGTGTAAAAAACAAAAGGATAGGCCCACCAAAACTATGCAAAAATGTATTTTATCAGCCCAACCTTTTGGCTACCTTCTGGAGCCTTTATCAAGAGCTACTGTATATCATCTTCAGCCTTTGTCGATCTACTGCTGGGTGAAGACCTCCCCAATGATTTTCAAGGTACTGAGGTTGAAAGCCTCTCTTCTCCACGCTGTACCAACAACCTTCCTAATCTCATCGTCCCAATACGATTTTTGGTCCTTTGATTCTAGTAGAGTACCATATTCATCCAAAAATGGTCATTTCTTCCTGCAATATGACCGGCTCATTGCCCTTTTCATTTCTTCGTCTTTATGATGAAGTCCCCAAATTTGGTTTTCTTCCGAACCCTTCATTGATTTTCCAGTTCCTTGGGTAATACCCAGCAGACATCTCTCCATACTACTTTTGAGTTGACTGAAACTTCTGGAATTATCTTCGCATTTAGGGTCCCAGTTTCACATCCATACGTGAGAACCGGCAGAATACATTGAGTGAACACTTTAGGCACAGTAGAAAGTACCCTTGAAAGATCTTGTTACTCCATCTTCCTCTTCATTCTTTTATTGATTTCATTTATATGGTTTATATAGCATCGTTTGACAAAGATGGTACTCAAATGGATTCCAAGAGAGATTAAAAGACCAAGACAAAGACCAAAAGTAAGATGGAAGAATTAAATCCGAAAATATGTTGGAGCAACATGGAGAAGAGAGGCTTAGAACCACAGGTACTGGAGGATCATTGGGGAGGCCTTCATACAGCAGTGGGTCAACAAGGACTGAAGATGATGATGCTAAGTACGATATACCTATATGGTGTTTTTATTGTTGTTTGACCAAAACACACCGTATTATATGAGAAAATAAACAAGGTATAACCATAAACAACTGAATTCCCATATTTAGTGACTAGACAATTATACTGATAAACGGATTATATCTGTGAGCTCACTATATAAAAAGCTAATTGATTCTCTCTAATCTATTTATATTAAATATGGCCATACAAAGCCTAACTTGCTCATTCTTTTCATTAAGACTTTTCTCAGCTTCAATCCAAACACTTGAGGCAGAATGTAATCCCACCCTTCTCCTGTTGTATGATCTAGGAATTCCATACTGTCTCAGCAGCTCTCCCTTTCTGTAGCGCCTGCTGATTGATGTCATGTTAAGCTGCTTCCTGACCCTGAGCTGGCTTTGTATTAGGCAGTCATTGCTATAAGTCACAAGCAGAAGGGTTGGCTGCCGTTTTTGGTCCTACAAAGGCTGGTAGTTGGGCTCGTTCATAGCCCATTAAGACGATTTCTCCAAGTAGCGCACATGCGGATGGAATACTAATAGGCTCTCTGACACAATGAAGGTTCCTGTTTTCTGTCATTCTCCTTAATAGCTTAGGCACTGCAACAATTCCGTCGTGACAATGTTGTGTTTGAGTCACCGTCAGTGAGCCAATATTTGTTATTGTTATTTTAAGAGACCATGAGGGTATGCCATGACACTCGCACAAAGCCCCTCACAATTCCAGCTAGTGTGCTGTGACACAGATGATACAAATGCAAGACTTGAAACCATTCAGTGTGCCATGATCACACAAAGGGGACATGAATGAGAGCTGTGCTGTTGCTGTCTGGTTTCTTCGTCTGTTGTTTTGCGCGGAACACCGTCGCCGTGTGTACAGCAACATGTGCTAATCCGGAGAACGTACTTACTGCCCAGCACCTACATCTAATTGTATATATTCCCACACAGACTGCAACTTTTATATTTCTAAAAAGGGCATCCATCTGCCATGAGAAAAGTACATCTGCATATGCCTAGATGGATATATAGCTATATATGTATGTATCTTTATATCAGGCACATTTTAAGTTATGGTGGGTGAAAAAGGCGTCAAGAAACCTCCACCGTATAGCATATAGCAAATGGATTTCAGGCGCAAGGTGACACGTGTGCTCATTTGCATGTAATTTCCCAGAATCCCTTGCTGCTGTGGAAGCACTGTATGCTAGGTCAGCGGTGTGCAAACTGTGGGGCGCGACCCCCAGGGGGGGCACGACACTGCCGACGGGGGGCGCGGGGTTTACAGAGGCCCCGCGCGCTTCCCGAAGGCACTTAAATTAAGTGCCGGGGGAGCTGCAGGGCCTCTGTAAACCTAACTTACCGTGGCTCCGGCGGCTTCCTCCCTGTGTCGCCATGGCAACGCGGCGGCAAAACGACGCTGCGAGGTCATGTGACGTCACGTTGCTATGGAGCGCGGGTAAGTTGGGGTTGGGAGGGGGGCGCAGGGAAAAAAGTTTGCGCCCCCGTGTGCTAGGTTATGATGGTGAACGGCAGGGTTGCAGACCTGTCTAAGACATGCAAATCTTTTTATTTGCTATATCTTTATATCTCTATAGTATACACACACATATATATAAAACATTTTATATATATATATATATATATATATATATATATATATATATATATATATATATTGTGTATACATATATATGTATGTGTATAAACATATACACACACACACAGAGCTCATATGAGCATAAAAGTTGATTATCACTGCAATTTTAAATAACCCGTTAAATATATATGCATAATGATACTGGCAATTTTAGAACTTTTATTGCTACTGGTGGAAGCAGCAAGGATAAAGAAGCATTGGTAGCTTGCTCTCCTTGTAAAATATGGGTGAAGGCTGAATGTCGTATGTAAATCAGGAGTGAAAGTGAATCAGTCGTACACTCGTATTTCTGGATTGCTGGACTGTGAAATAGGAGAATTCAGCTCAAGAAAAGCTATGTCAAGACGTGTGCTAAAGTGAGAATTGTACGCAAATGTCACAGTGCATATATCAGCCATATCAGCAAGGAGAACACACTGTTTTTGAGGGAATAAAACCTATTCCTCATGAGTTGCCTTGTTTCCAAGTTCATTTAGGCAAATACAATGCTGTTCTGTTTTATTTGCATGTATTACAGAAGTCTCCTGCTGCCTGCCTCCCAGTGAACATACAGTACAACCTGATATGGCAGTGACAAGCTAATACCACTGAGGACAACGAAAAGAGCGCAAATTGTGCACCGTCTATTCAACTAATTAAATGTGAAATACAATCCAAAAATGATCAATTTGGTTGCAGCCCCTCTGGGTCCCGGGGCGGCTCATGAGACATGTTTCCCAACTTCTCCAACAGCATATAACCCAACACATATCATTTGCACTGTACCCCGTTGGGCCCGATGTGCACTCTGTTTTTTGTTAATATCAAGCTAATACGTACGAGGGTTTTGCAATGTTCTCCTACTCGCCCAGTTCAGCCTTCAAGAGCAACTAACAGGCTGGGTTTCCAGCATTCCTCAATTAACACTTAATGAACCAATTACCTAGCTACAAGACAACTTGCTTTTGGGTATGTGTTACCCTGAGCTCCTGGGCTGGTGGTTCCTCTCAAGTATTGAACTTGGCGATCTCTTGATGATGCACTATTAACACGGTTGGGGGGTCGTGGTGTCCGCGCAGTGCGGTCACGTGACTGCTTACAATGGTGATCACGTGACCACGGCCATTTTGGAGGAAATTGAGATCCTACTCCCTTTCCTCACTGGTTAGATCGCGCCCGGCGCTCCATGGGAACGCATGTGATCCAACACATAGGCCTTTGAGCGTGACGTAGTGACTACCTCAATGGGGGGGGCCCCCGGGGAGCCACTCCCCATGACATAGTGACTACGTCCTGTGGCACTCAAAGGGTTACAAGAGGAGTAAACGTCTACTGCAGCTCATGGCAACAACACCGTTTATTTTCCTCCTATGCACATACTGCAAAATGTAATAAAGAAAATACAAACAACAACTCTTTGAACAATGGACAAATAATGTTCAACATAGTTTATGGCGCCATTGATGATTTTGTAATTGTTGTTATCTTTAAGACAGGTGTGGTCAACTCCAGCCCCCAAGGGCCAGCAACAGGTCGGGCATTCATGATATCCCTGCTTCAGCACAGGTGGAGTAGTCATTATGGCCACCTGTGCTGAAGCAGGGATATCCTTAAAAACCTGACCTGTTGGTGGCCCTTGAGGACTGGAGTGGGCCACCCCTGCTTTGAGAGATCTCTTCTTGCCTTCTCCAGCGCCATTTTCATTTTTTTTACATCGGGTGCTATGTTCAGAAGATATAAGAAGTTAAATAATGAAGTGTCCGTGAGGTTAAAATGGAGCTCTCCCCAGAGCCCAGTGCAAGGGAAAGGTATGAAAAGATAGAGATGCGGTGCACCACCAATTGAATGAAACTGCTAAGAGGGTGAACTCCAATCACAAAAGTTTACTCGTCGTGTTCAGATAACATGGTACAAAAAAAGAATCACTGACGCGTTTCGCGCGGTGGGCGCGTTATCACGGTATACCTAATTATTGCAATCAGACACATGAACAATCATACGTGGCCTTAACTCTTTAGAGCACCAGATTCCTTTAAGGACCATCACTACAGGTTACCATGGTAACCCCAGAAGCTAGTGATGAAGAAAATGTTGGGGGAAAAGAAGATACTGTCGTCATAGCAGTGACATACAGGGCTGAGGGAGCGGCTGGAAACAATGACACTGAGCCTGAAGCAGGGGAACCTGGTTCAATTCCCGGTGTCCGCTCCTTGTGACCTTGGGAAAGTCACTTTATCTCCCTGTGCCTCAGACATCAAAAATCATAGATATACACTGTCAGCATCACATAAGGAAAATCAATTGCTTTAAATCAGCAAAAACGGAAAAATCCTATATGTAGGAAATAAATCAGTTCTGTAGTATTGTCTGCATTTGTTTAACTCCTAATGCCATTTTTAATGATTTAATTCCTTTGGTTGCTCACCATGCCCGCGGCTTTAGAAGGCGGCCATTTTGTTAGGCACACAATCAGGATTTTGACAGTTTTACAACAGGAGCACCAAACGATTGCCAGTTTAGGTAAGAATGTAGAATTACACATCGTCACACGCTTTTACTATACAAAAAAAAAGGAAAAGAGGAAAAAAAAGGGGAGAGATGTAGCATTCCTGCTGTAAGGATATACAGCAGGCCACACATAGTGTAAGGCCGCGCTTATAGTGCTGGCGACAGGGACGCGCGGCGTCAAAACAAATGCATTGAATCCGTCACGTGCGCTTATAGTAGGAGCGGCGTGACGGCTTGGTCGCGCACGCTGAAGTCAATTCAATTTGATTTTTTTCAGCAACCGCAGCGTGACATCAGCGTCGCCGTCACTGTCGCCCCCGCTATAAGCGCAGCCTAACGGGCGGCTTTCAGCGATAACGTATTCTCATTATCTGGGATCTACCCGTGTTCCCTGCAGAGGGCTTTTTATAAAAATGATAACCACAGATGTGTTCCCGTTTAATTGGACATCCACACGCACTCTTTAACCCTTTGCGTGCACGAGGGCGGCATTACCCATTAAAGCGTGTGTACAACCACACGCACAAAATCCGGTTCTTAACCTGCCCTGCCTGAAATAAAGATAATAAACACCTCTATGTGGGGCCCCTACAGCACCAAGAAGATGGACATAAAATGCAACCTGTGTTAGAGAAAGCCGCGGGGAAAGGATAAATGGCGATGTGAAAAATTCATAATCCATACAGTGTAACCCAATAAATAAAACCCGGGATCTAAAAAGAGTTGTACAGAAAATGTAAAAAGCTATTTATTTTCATAAAGACCTCTGAAATATCATTGCAATATTAATATAGTTCCCTGTGTAATTGGAGATCACAGGTTTCACTAGTCTTGCTGGGTAACACCGCTTGCCAGCTGCCATCGTTAAGCACTATAGAGCAGGGGCGGCCAACTCCAGTCCTCAAGGGCCACCAACAGGTCAGGTTTTCAGGATATCTCTGCTTCAGCGCAAGTGGCTCAATTAGTGGTTCAGTCGAAGACTGAGCCACCTGTGCTGAAGCAGGGATATCTTCAAAACCCCGACATGCCCTTAGGGCTGGAGTTGGCCACTCCTGCTACAGAAACAAGGATAGAAAAAACGGAGCACTATCCAATAAAATAAGGATCCAGAGGGGGCTACCCCATAAAAAAAGATTTTATTTGGTCATACAAAAAACTAACCCCTAAAGAGGTGGGGGAAACGCGTTTCACGCCTATAGTGCTTCATCATATAGGCGTGAAACGCGTTGTGTGTTTCCCCCACCTCTATAGGGCTTCGTTTTCTGTATGACCAAATAAAGTCTTTTTATTACGGGGTAGCCCCCTCTGGATCCTTATTTTATTTGTCAGTGCTCTGTTTTTTCGCTCCTTGTTCCCGCTACGTCCATGCAGCGGATGGGCATCCCGGGACCTCCTCCAGGATTCAACAGGACTCTGAAGCGAGTTACTCGGTTCCAATTCCTTTAGGCCGTGCGTATATAGTGCCCGCGCCAGGACGCCGCCCGAAAAACAAATACATCGCCGTCACCGCGTGCGCTTATAGTAAGCGCGACAGCGGCAATACGACGGAGCGTCGCTGACTTTGAAAGCCGGGAATATTTGATTTTTCAAGCGCCTCATGTGACAGCCCCTGAACAAATCAAATGGCCGGAAGCCCGCGCCGCCGCACTATACGCGCAGCCTTATTCAGCAATACTGTGTGTCAGTTAGGAGATTCATTAATGAGTCAGCCGGGCTTTGTGTGTCTAACCCACGGGAGGCACCAGGCACCATTCTCCAGGCACTCTATATTGGACTGATATATTTTAACAAAGGGAGGTATTTTTTCCAAACACGTGGATTGTTTATCTGCTACATGGGACATTTCGTTGTTTGGGCAGCGGGTCCCCTTTATTCACTCCTGCTACAGAGGCTTTTGCCCATTACGGATACTCATTATTCCTAGCAAAGCACAGAAACGCATTTGCTGGCAACAAATAATATTTTAATTACATTATCCAATGAACGTAGTTAGTGTTTAATTATCAGTGTATCAACACCCGAAAGGAACGAGGGAACGTGTGAATTTGTAATGTAGCAACATCTTAATTTACAAATAATCACATGAGAAACTCCATACAGTAAGAGGATAGTCATTGGGGGGGGGGGGGGGGGTGAGGAGGGGGGCGCTGTAATAAAAAGTGGGCAAGAAAATACCCCAGTGTGAAATATAAAAACGAACACATATCTCTTCTGTCGGCCACAGACACGCACCTGCTCTTCAGTGAGGGAGATGTGTAGAGCAGGTGAGTGTCTCTGGCTGACAGATAGAAGAGATATGTGTAAGTTGTAATATTTCACAATGTGCACCCACAGTTCACCTTTATAATAAGGGAAGCCTGGTACTGGTGTTGGCCAGATTTTAATTGCCCTAAATCACAAATACACATATGCTTCATTTATTTAACTTCTGTGACGCACACGTCTTGTGTGTATGCTGTGAGCTACAGTCTTGGAAGGTACTGTGTGTTTGTGTATGTCACTGGGTAAGTGTGTGTGTGTGTGTGTGTGTGTGTGTGTGTGTGTGTGTGTGTGTGTGTGTGTGTGTGTGTGTGTGTGTGTGTGTGTGTGTATATATGTATATGTACTTGCGGATGTTATGTGTTTTTACCCCAGCATTTATTAGTATGTATTTTATTTATTTTACTTACAGAAAACCTTTCTAAAACACCACATACATTCATACACACATACACACACACACACACACACACACACACTCACACACTAACACACTAACAGCGGCGATAGGGGCGCAAAAACGTTTTTTTCCCAATCTTCCCCCCTGTCGGCCGGTTCCACGCTCACTGCCGTGCGCGCGGTCCTATTATAGAAAGGCTGACTAACCACAGCCAACTATAACTGCCGCATGCGCGGCGCAGCAAGCGCCCCCACTATAGAACAGCCCTTAGGTTCTAAATGTAAACAGGTCATTAGTATATTTCAGCCCAATTGGTAGGAGAGCGGGATCTGTTCTTTTATTAACATTTAAATGCCTGTGTTACGTTTGAATAAAAAGACATCAGAATATCACAATGCAAACTATTTCCCAAGTGTGTCACTACACAAAAAGCAGACAACATGAAATAGGGTACAAATTGTGACGCTTTAGCACTCTTGATCAGTGAATTCTTTGTGTTTGTTTTTTCCAGTAATGGCATTGAAGATAATTTCAGGGTAAAGATTGCTGGGTTTCCCCCCCCAATTACTGTTATTGTAGAATCAACAACATTACCAGAAGGTCCCCAAGCTCGCCCTCAATTCTTCCCACGAGAAAACCTATGGACTAGATCACCTAATGAGATTTCCAATATCTCTTTGTTTGTTCTCAGACTCGATGCTCTCTGCCTCTGTGCTCGCTGCAGACAACCTGAACCATAGGTTCCCATCTGCATTATTTGCCACCGAATTCTCCAGAGAGGAGCCAGGATCAAACAACAAAACAAATATCTCCACATTTACGGTGCCACGGTGTATGGACATAACAGAGCAGGGGCCAAACTCATACAGCTATTTACACAGAGTGGAGAAAGTGTGCTTTATCCTGTTATAAAAAGAAAAAAACCTATATACGTACTATTTTCTGCCCTCTTTCACCTGGACGAGGTACTGCTGCATTTTGCACAGGAACAGTTAGATTCTAAAATAATGGCTGCCTTTACGTTTTAATATATATTTTCCAGTGATTTCAATGAAGGAACAATATATATTTGAAATAAATCACGAGTGCTGTAGAACAGGGGGTCGCAAACTTTTTTCCCTGCACCCCCCTGCCGGCGGTCCCCTCACCTCCGGCGTCATGACGTCACGTTGCCATAGCAATGTGACGTCACATGACCTCGCAGCGTCATTTGCCGCCGCGTTGCCATGGCGACGCGTGTGAGAAGCCGCCGGAGCCAAGGTAAGTTAGGTTTACAGGGGCCCTGCAGCTCCCCCGGCACTTATTTTAAGTGCCTTTGGGAAGCGCGCGGGGCCTCTGTAAAGCCTTCGCCCCCCGCACTCAGTTTCGTGCCCCCCAGTTTGCTCACCGCTGGTATATAATGTAACAACAAAGTGTGCAATCATATAAAAATTAAAAAAAAAAGAAGAAATGTTACTTTTAGAAAGAAAAATACACGTAAAAACGGAAACATAAATGCATTATTAATTATTAAATATTGGCAGGTTTTATAGTAAATTTCAACATTGAACTGTTTTGGAGCCATGGAATGCATTATTCATTCAGAGACAAAATATTCTTTACACCCGGGTCATATGAGTCATATACAGAAATGAGAAAGTAGTAAACTTATATTGGCCTTTTAAGTCTATTTTAGTTATAAAAATGTGGGGGGGAAAAGGCCAGAAACATTAGCAAAGATTTTCTGTCTCCTAAAAATTGATCAGGTGAAACCGTTCTGGAACAAACTGATATTACAGTTATGTACATTAATTCAAAAACATGTGGATTTGCACTTTTTTTTTACTTGGCACGCTGTGCAGGAAAATGTCAGTTAATAGAACATTTGTGCATTTGTGAATATTTCTGTTTTAACAAAAATACAAAAAGGAAAACAAACCACTTTTACATTATGGTTGACCAAATTAAAGCAGCTGGTACAGAAGCACCTGGATACTTAGATAAAAACAGAGACCAAAGCTATTGTATGGTGCGAGGCATAATAAAGTTACACATTTGTAGTTCGTTGAAACAGTCATGTGGTTACATAGTAACATAGTTGATGAGGCTGAAAAAAGACACGTGTGAGGATCCACCCTCGTGTCGCGTCCCGTGACGCGTTGGGGGCGACGCCCCTCGCGCAAGCGCCGCAGTACTCCTACCAGGACCGGGCCTAGACTTCGTCCCCGCACCGCATCCCATGACGCAACGGAGGACGTCACTCTTCCCACTTCACGTCGGCGCCGCAATACCAGGGGAACTCGAGGGGCACTTAATGCTGACAATTGCTCCGCAGCTGTGATACACCCTGGCCCCTGCCTATCAGTGGACAGCCTACATTATGCAATGTATCTAATTATGCACGACTCACAGCCTACAGGAGTCTTCTCATTGGCTTCCTGCTCCTTATATGCTCAGCCAGCCCTGAGGCAAACTGGCTGAGCATAAACCTTGTTTATGTTTCAAGTGCTTGCCACTATTAGCCTGCAGCCCTGCTATTTTGCTCTTGCATTCTGCCTTGTTTACCTTTTGCCTCATACCTGAGCTCCTATGCGGACTTCTACCGTCTCTGACCCCTGGACCCCAGCTACGCACAACGGCCATTCTGACCTCTCTACTCCTGGACCCCGGCTACGCACAACGACCATCCGACTTCTCCAATCCCAGTCCACGGCGAGTATCACGACTCATCTGACCTCTCCAACCCTGACCCAGCTACACGACTACGACTCTGCAATCCGGACGCGGCTGCGCGGTTGTTGGTCGGTGTACTCGTAACATCGCCACCTCAGCCCTGGGGTCCCGTCCTGTTTGTGGTGAGCACTCGTTGCAACACGTCCATCAAGTTCATCCTATGCTAAATTTAGACGACAGATACTTATCATATATTTGTATTTACATTATATTGATCCAGAGGAAGGCAGACAAAGAAATCCCAGTGACACATTATCCAATGATATCTCATAAGGGGTCAAATAAATTCCTTCCTGACCCCAGTAATGGCAATCGGATTACTCCCTGGATCAACATCCTCCCCATGTTTACTTATTTGGTATATCCCTATATACCTTTCCTTTCTAAAACGATGTCCAACCTTTTTTTTTAAAACATATCTATTGTATCTGCCATCAAAGTCTCCATGGGTAATGAACCCCACATTGTAACGGCCCTTACTGTAAAGAACCTGTTCCTTTGTTACTGGTGAAATATCCTTTCCTCCAACCTTAAGAGATGGCCCGAGTCCTTTGTACTGCCCGTGGGATGAATAGCTCTTTTGAAAGCTCCTTGTACTGTCCCTGAATATATTTGTATATAGTTATCCTATCCCCTCTTCATAACCAAGAAAGAAAGGCCAGATCATCGGTATGAACGCGGATCATCGATTGCACTAACATTTTCATTGAATAAAACATTTACGGTTACCGAGTATGGAGAAATGTTTTTACATTAAAAGGAGCAGCCCTAACTAAATGCCATGTTTTTACAGGATTGGAAGTGTGGTTCCTTCAGAGCTGAACAGCAGGATTTAATGCTCTGGGGAAGCCCTGCTTCAATCCTATTTAAAAAAATATATATTTGCAACAAAATAAATAAAATAAATATTGCTGCTTTAATTTCAGGTCTTATATGTTTCATTCTGCTTAGTGACTGTAAACCCCAATGTGATTTGTAGTATGGCACAAGGAGAAAGTCAGAGGGTACAAAGTCATGAATCTCTTTTACGGTCAACTGATTAAAGTTGGGGGATGCTTTCTTCCACATCGATGAATAACAGAGAACAAATCAATGCCGTTGAGATTACAATTCAACATATTCTTCATCCGAAGGTTTACGGCAGAAGAGCCTGGAGTTGTGATAACTAGTGGCTTCTAGTTACATTAGTATCGTGGAACCATAATTGATTTTGTTAAGTCACTTTCAACTATAGGGTGTGAAGCATCTTAATCCCAGGCCCTTCTGGCAATGAAGTGGTTAAGGAATATATGATACCTAGAACAGTGGTTCTCAGCTCCAGTCTTTAAACTACCCCTCCCCTCCCCCCCCAACAGGTCAGGGTTTAAGGATATCCCATCTGCAGCACACTGAGACACTGATTGGGCCACCTGTGCTGAAGCAGGGATATCCTTAAACCCTGACCTGTTGGGGGTCTTGAAGAACTGCAGTTGAGAACCCCTGACCGAGAACATTGTCTCTTTCCTGGCACATATGTACATTTTAATTTGCTTAGAAATACAGAACTAGAATTTGTAAAGATTTCTGTCAAATAAAAGAAACAACCTAAATATTCGCCCCAAACAAAAACTCGCCTGCGAAATAAGATCGGGTGGTCTGTTTGGGAAAAGTAGGTGGAAAGAACTGATAACTTATGTGACCAAAATGATTTGTCTTGTAGAAACATAATTTGAAGAACACTGGGCGTTTTTATATAATCAGGAGAGAAGTGGAAATATATATATATAACGGTAATAGCCGTGTTAGTGCAGTGGCGATAGTGCAGAATAAAGGAGTTCTTTAGTATTAGGTGATACCTTTTTTTATTTGGACTAACAATTTATGTCACAGGACAAGATTTCCAGAGTTCTCCTCTCTTCCTCAGGTCGGCAATACTGATTAACAAAGGAATCTATGGCTAAAGCAGAGGTTAGGAAAGCAGAAAAAAAAAACAGATGTAGATAAGGTGGGGTGAGAAAGGGATGTCTGAAGACATTGGAAGGGTTTTATTACTACAAACAGCACCTTATCTAGATCTATTTTTTTTAATGTTTTTTGTTTGTTTTTTCTCCGCACCTATGTGTGCGTACGTATGTGTGTGTATAATATATGTGTGTGTGTGTGTGTATAATATATGTGTGTGTGTGTGTGTGTGTGTGTGTGTGTGTGTGTGTATAATATATGTGTGTGTATAATATGTGTGTGTGTATAATATGTGTGTGTGTGTGTGTGTATAATATGTGTGTGTGTATAATGTGTGTGTGTGTGTGTGTATAATATGTGTGTGTGTATAATATGTGTGTGTGTGTATAAAATATGTGTGCGTGTGTAAAAATATGTGTGTGTGTGTATAAAATATGTGTGTGTGTGTGTGTGTGTGTGTGTGTATAATATATGTGTGTGTGTGTGTGTGTGTGTGTGTGTGTGTGTGTGTGTGTGTGTGTGTGTGTGTGTGTGTGTGTGTGTGTGTGTGTGTGTGTGTGTGTGTGTGTGTGTGTGTGTATAATGTGTGTGTGTGTGTGTATAATATATGTGTGTATAATATATGTGTGTATAATATGTGTGTGTGTGTGTGTGTGTGTGTGTGTGTGTGTGTGTGTGTGTGTGTGTGTGTGTGTGTGTGTGTGTGTATAATATATGTGTGTGTGTGTGTGTCTATATATGTATATGTATAGATAGATATCAGCCGTACCATGTATTTTTAGCCTATAAATTAAGAAATAAAACAGACAGTAAAATGCTGAGACAAAACAGGAAAGTACAGTATATGGAGTTAGCACGCAGCAAACTCATTACAACAGGTGTCCTCAGTACAAACTCATTTTCATTCTTTATTAGAAATCCTTGGAGAGAGGCCAAAACCCCAAGGGTTCTCCCTAAAAGAATGTCCCATTCAGTTGTATTGGTGGCTTTTCCATTTCCTGCTAAGCTTGGTAAGATGTTGTGGGCACACTTGTTTTGGCCCAAGCTTGCCAATACATGGAGGAAAGCTGGCATACACCACCAAGAACAGTCACAAGTTAAATCCTCTAGGACAGGGGTTCCTAAGGCCGCGTCCAGGTTGAGAGCAGCGCCGTAACTTCAGGTGCTGAATTACCAGGGGCGATTACTGTCCAGGTGAAAATGTGTAGTTGCGCATGCGGGGAGGCTTGTCTGTGATGTCACGGAGCTGGTTTGCCCTCATTGGGCGAACCGCTCAAGTGACGCGGCCACCGCGCTACAAATTCAAATATATTTGTCTCTGCAAGCAACTGAGCGTGGAGCGCTCAAGGGCACGTGCACTCAACACATGACCGTAATGTGTTTTATCGCGCTCAGCATGAGCGCGCATGTGTGCTCAGCTTCACCTTGGACGTGGCATAACTCCAGTCCGAAAGGACTAACAACAGTCCAGGTTTTAGGGCTATCCTCACATTAGCACAGGTGTCTGTGCTCAAGCAGGGCTAGCTGTAAAACCTGGACTGTTAGCAATCCTTGAGGACTGGAGTTGGGGAACACTGTCCTAGAGGATTTAACGTGTGAATGTTCTTGGTGGTGTCTCTTTGGCTATTATTTAATAAGCGGTCTTCTGCCCGATGTCTATAGGGCACAATTAAGGCCCATTCTAGTACTTTAAGAACCTAAAATGAAAAGAAAAACACACAATTGGATCATAAAATGAAATATCAAATTTTTCTAAAAAGATGGCACATTTATAAATACTGGGGGAAAATAAATAATTAGAACACAAGGTTACAAATGTATGGATTACTTCTCACTTAATGTCCTTATACTGTACCTGCTTTGGCCACTTTGATTTCCCATTGTAAAATGGAAATTCTGGTAAGTTTACAGAACAGAAGTGAACGGAGGAGAGCAGATTATTTCACATCTTAAACGCAGCCGATTTCCACCTTCCATTGATAAATCTGGGGCCTTGCTTTTGCACAGACTTTGCCTCGGTCATGCAGCCGGGAGACATTAGTAAGCCAATTCCCAAATGCGGGGAAACCGTTTCAGGCGAGGAGAATCCGGCTTGTGCAGCCAACACAACTATAGACAAACAATTTCTTCCAAGTGCAGGTCTCCTCCAAGGCTGCGCTTATAGTGCCGGCGACGGCGATGTCAGGCTTCGGCCGCTGGAAAAACCAAATTGAGATGACTTCCAGCGATCGCGACCAAGCCATCGCGCCGAGCTTACTATAAGCGCACGTGACGGCGGCAATGCATTTGTTTTGACACGTCGGCGCGTCGCTCTCGCCGGCACAATAAGCGCAGCCTAAGGCCGCGGGCATGGTCCGTGCTTAGACGCTGACCAGCGCTCACGCGTGCCAGGGAGCCCCTGCAGCCGCAGTGAGAGCGGCTTTAGCGGGGGCTCGCGCACGCTTCCGCAGGCGTGCGGAGGCGTAGCCGACAATTTTTTTTTAGTTTTAGCGCTCACGGGAGCAGAGGGCCGTTCACGTGAGCGGTTCGCCCAATGAGGGCGAACCAGCTCCGTGACGTCACTGGCCCGCCCCCTGAAGGCGCGCATAGTAAGGCCATAGAAAGCACCCGCTTTCCCTCAGCCTCCGCGCGCCTCCGCACGGCTGGAGTCTCTATGGACTCAGCCTAAAACAGAGATACAAAGCAGAGCTCTACTCACAAGTTCATAATCCCATTCTCCACATAATGTGACGGCAAAGAACAGTGGAAAGACAACGGTTCAGGTCCCATATGGGCCTTTCATCACGTCAGACTTTAATAAGCCCCCCACCCATTTCTAAGACATCAGCTGCAACCCACAAATAAACTCAACAACAATGAACAACGAGCTTTGCCAAACCGCACAAAAAGTGTGTCCAACACTTTCTGCTAAGGAGATAATTAGTAGTTTGCTAGTTAAGTGTTGTAAGTGGTTTACATGTCGGGACAAGTAACACATTAACAAAGAGCAGCGGTTTGAGTATTAAATATATGGCGAGGTTCTTGTTGGGCCCTGAGAATGTGGTAATGTAATGTACATCATTTCACTCAAGTACAGAAATAGCACGAGCCTTTAAAGTGTCCTAATGGCTTGTCTGGTACGGCGTGGGCACTAGAGACCCCGATGATGTACCAGGCGAGTCATGGGGTACATGCTCGTTTTCCAGGGGCAGATTAGGCCAACCACTCCATCCGTGATCTAGGCGCATTATGCGATTGCTCCGTGTGTGGTCACATGACGCGGTAGTGCGGGGCGTCCGGTGGAACTCTTGCGCCGACACATCGCCGGCGCGCTAAAGGTTAAAGTAAGCATGTTACTGTAGCAGTACACAGGCTAACAGACATTTAGCAGTCCTACAGTATGATCTTGTCACAGAGAGGTGATTAACAGCTCAGGCCATCTGCGCATGATATAAAAAATATAAGTCCAATGATGGTGATTACATTAAAACACACAGTTGGCAGGTGACAAAATGACTGCCCTATAACGAATAATGCATCATAAGAGAATATGCCTAATAACTCGATCATAATTATCACTAAGTAATCCCACGGATGATGCCCGATTTATATGTATATGGAAAAGTACCAGCATTGTTGCACTGAACAGGAGGAGATGTTGATCCCGATTGAGGTCATTTCATCTTTATTAATATAATAATACCATAACACCTAGAAATGAAAAAGATTTAAAATCGAGTTTATTACCTTTCTTTTGTGCTGCGAAATTCCAGAAGTGTATTCAGAAATGTTAAATATGGGTTTTTTTTTTTTTAAAGATATTATTTTCTTGTTATTAAATGTATGTTGAACTGTTAAGGTTTTAAATACAATGAGAGCAGTACTGTAATGTCCTTTTTAAACGTATTGCAGGAAAATGTACTTTCATAGTTAACATTTATTTGCCAATCGTAAAAATAATTAAGAACACTCAACTATTGACCAGGCCTAAAACATGCGCGCACACTAGATCAGGGGTAGCCAACTCCAGTCATCAACAGGTCAGGTTTTCTGGCTATCCCTGCTTCAGCACAGGCGACTGAGCCACTGATTGAGCCACCTGAAGCAGGGATATCCCCAATACCTGGCTTGTTGGTGGATTTTGAGGACTGGAGTTGGCCTCCCCTGCACTAGATTATGAAAGTAATTTATAGAAGTAATGCAGGACCTCTCCTGGGGAATATGCAAGTCTGATCTCAGTGACCCTACAGGAATGATGTATTCATCTGAACATGATCACATTATTTGAATGTAAAGAGTACGAGGCCGGAATATGACCCTTAAAGACAGCGTGTTGACAGCTGTCATTTTCAGCTTCTCCCATGAAAAGGTAATTCAGGGTTTCCCTGGCACCTCTTTCTTAGCCATGTTTACCAAATAAAATATTTTTACACTCAATTATTGCGCCCTGACTCCCGCGGCTGTGTTTGCGCCCCTGACTCCCGCGGCTGTGTTTGCGCCCCTGACTCCCGCGGCTGTGTCTGCGCCCCTGACTCCCGCGGCTGTGTCTGCGCCCCTGACTCCCGCGGCTGTGTCTGCGCCCCTGCGGCTGTGTCTGCGCCCGACTCCCGCGGCTGTGTTTGCGCCCCTGACTCCCGCGGTTGTGTTTGCGCCCCTGACTCCCGCAGCTGTGTCTGCGCCCCTGACTCCCGCGGTTGTGTTTGCGCCCCTGCGGCTGTGTTTGCACCCCTGACTCCCGCGGCTGTGTTTGCGCCCCTGACTCCCGCGGTTGTGTTTGCGCCCCTGACTCCCGCAGCTGTGTCTGCGCCCCTGACTCCCGCGGTTGTGTTTGCGCCCCTGCGGCTGTGTTTGCGCCCCTGACTCCCGCGGCTGTGTTTGCGCCCCCGACTCCCGCGCCTGTGTTTTCGCCCCTGCGGCTGTGTTTGCGCCCCTGACTCCCGCGGCTGTGCGCTGCTTCCATGTTATTTGTCGCCATTGGACTCCGTTACCTGCGGCTGTTCACACCCAAACAGAGACCAAACAAGATGATAAAAACGGGAGTATGTTGGATTGACTCTTTCTGGGTGTCTTGCTGAAGAAATCTGTTTATGTACATTTCCCGATGAGGAGTTGGGGGGGGGGGGGAGATCCCACACAATTTGCTCACCTATACCTTCAGGGGACTATTACCCATTCATTAAGAGGAGTGCAAGACTCTCCCTTTCAAAGACACTTTGAATATCCTTACTTATCACCCACTCTTAATGGACGTTTCTATGTATTCTTTTCAAAAAAGATTCTTACGCTAAAGATCTTTTTTCTGGAATTACTTGGGCACTCACACACAATTTTGACCTGTAATATTGTAATGCAGTATCTGCGTTGTTTTTTGTTTAAATCCCAATGCCATTTTTAATGCCTTTTAGAAAGTCATATCCACTTCCTCTTTTGAAACAGGCTCTCACACACACACCTTTTTGAGCTCTGCCCTTTGGCAACAAAGTATCACAAACAGATCTGTTGCTGTGTTCCAAACAGCAGACTGTCTATTACTCCGAAAACTGTAACAATAATGTTACATATCAGCTGCAGCACAAAGTTAGAAGGCGGCCATTTCATTAGGCACACAATCAGGATTTTGACAGATTTTTAACAGGAGCAGCAAACGATTGCCAGCTTAGGTAAGAATGTAGAATTATACATGGTCACATGCTTTACATATAAAAATAACAAAGGAAAGAAAGGGGGAAGTAGTTTTGCTGCTTTAAATGTAATATTTTCTAAAAGCAGACAAAAATCTGAAGTTAGCATAAATTTGGGAGAATAGTCTACTGTTCATGGCTAGAAATATTTTTGGGGGAAACACATTACCCAGGTCTAAATACCCGGTGGTGTGTACCCTCAGAAAATATATACTTGGGGTATTTTTAGGATAGAGGGTAGTTTTGCCTTGCAAATAATGCGTAGCACCTTCTGCTTCAGCAATGAAAAATTCAGATGTGAAGAGCTCTAAGCAAACTTAATAATTTACCACAACAGTTTGCAAACTTATATAAATATGGTATAGTACTCAGGAGACCCATGGGAATAACATTAGGTATTTCTTTCCATGATTGCACTATGCTGGTATGAGTAATTTCAATGCAAAGCCTGAACTTAGTGGTTTTGATATTTTTCTCATAAATGTACTTTGTATTAACACAGATTTCCAGTCAGAAAGATATGCTGGCTGTGTTTTAATTCCCTAGGGCTGTGTTTCCCAACTCCAGTCCTCAAGCCCCCACCCCATCCCCCAACCCCCCACCCCCCACCCCATCCCCCCAGCCCATCCCCCCACCCCCAACGGGTCAGTTTTTCAGGATATTCCGGCTTCAGAACAGGTGGCTCTGTCAGAGGCTCAGAAGTGCTGTGCTGAAGCAGGTACTGATTGAGCCGCCTGTGCTGAAGCAGGGATATCTTTAAAACCTGACTTTGAGCCACCTATGCTGAAGCAGGTATTGATTGAGCCACCTGTGCTGAAGCATTGATATTTTTTTAAACCTGACCTGTTTAAAACCTTGAGGACTGTTGTTGAGAACCCCTGCCGTAGGCCATGTACTTTCCAAAAATATATTACCAGTGTAATCAGGGGACACATTACATAGCATTTCTTTTAATGCAAGGAATGAGATATTAACTGAAGCAATATTAAGAACAGAATATGTATTTTTCCACATGGTGACCGTATGTCTTGGTCCCATGATGTGCAATTTACCCCAGGCAGATACCAGTGAAAAGCTACAATATAGTTTTCATACGTACATATAAATCCTATCACAGGAATTCTATTTAAAACAAGTGTATAGCAAAAATTACACCGTTAGTTTGGTCTGGTAGTTGCAAAAAATCATGGCACTGAAGGGGTTACTAGTGAACAACCGTGACTCATGGGAACCAGAATCGACAACATGATGACAGCTACTCTAGGTCAGTTGGTGTTAATGTGGGTTTTATAAAGCCCTAGTTGAGCACTGTATGTTAGGACTCAATTCCGATGTGTCATTCTGCATTGCAATGCTTTTAAAGCACCAGTCCGAGCTGCCGTTTTTTTTATTTTATTTGATCTTTTCCCCATTAATATGTGCATCAATACAATCCATACAATGATAAGTAATTAGCTAAACTGCCGATCGATTTGCGAAGATTTGGCTCGGGGGTTCACTAAATGGCTGTCAGTGCAGTAGAAGAAGACCAAAGATGCAAAGTTCTGTAGGGAAGGTCATGTGACCAGGCAGTCACTAGATACAATTGGTGCACTGCTAGAGCGAGGTCAGGGCTCAAAAAGGGGTGTGCCAGAGCCTGTTTCAGAAAAGGAAGGGGGGATGTGACTTGGTAAATGGTTGCTATAGAAACAAAAAATGCTTGTTATATTATAATAGATTAAAAATGTATTTCAGAGTCGTTCCAAAAAATGCTACAAGTATTTTCTCATAGTACAGAATTGATTTATTTTAAATAAACACCCGTAGGATATTGCTTGGTCTGCAGCTTTATGGGGTAAATTCAATATACTGTCACGTAGCCGTTCCCTGCCAAAAAATCCCAATCCCGTTAAAGGGATATTTGGCCGAAAACATTCTCCAGACTATATAGTATTTACCCCTAAAGGACTGTGCCCGTTGCAGGATTGGATGCTGTACAACCAGACTAGCCTATTAAATATACACTTTAAAACTGATCGGTATAATAATAACACACGTAAAACAAAAACATTCAAGCATTCAATAGTTGAAATTAAGTTAATAAATGATACACATTAGAACATTCAATAGTTGAAATGTAGTTATTAAATGATACTCCGAACATTCAATACGTAAAACGTACATAATTAACGATGAACTAATATGGCAACTTCACTAGAATACACATTGCAAATAAGTCACAGGAATTCTGCGTGGTAAATACCAATATTACAAATGTATAACACAGTTATGACAATTGCTATATTCGCTTACATGTAATTTTTATTAAAGCTGCAGTTCAGTCTTTTTTATTTTTTTTATTTTTTACTTCAATAGTTTTATGTGTGTAATCTCTAAATAGCTAAAGAACTGTATAGCTGCAGGTCAATTCGTTCTCCATGTATTGATAGGTCGAAATTTGGTGACATATTAAAAGCTGGCATTTGTTTATAATCTGCTTGTCTGTCAGTGGAAGCTCATGAATATTCATGAGCACTGCTGCACTGGCATGTGCTAGAGGGAGGTCAGGGCTGACAAAGGGGTGTGCCAGGGCTTGTGACAGGACATGAAGGGGCAGTGCCTTAGCAAATGGCTGTTAAAATAGAATACAAGAAAATTGGTCTTTCAAAGTTGTTTTTTTTTAAAACAGAAAATGCTAAAAGTATTTTTTCTTACTACAGAACTGATTTATTAAAAAAAAACACACATGCAGGATATTGACTGAACTGCAGCTTTAAGCAACACCGTTATATTATTAGCAATAGCAGAGCACAAGGGTGGGGAAGCACAGGCTGCTGGAATACTAATGATTGAGTGCAGTAAAGATAAATGTCTGCTTCTGAACCAGTAATAGGCAGGCAGCTGTTCAAACCCATATCTGCTCTCTTGATGCAACACACTCACAATTGCCTAAACCAGACCTGCTGCTTCTCTCTTTCTGCTAGGAAGCTCTGACTCTCTAACTAAGCATATGAAGGAGGGAAGGGCTTCAGGATAGGCCGCTGGGCCTAATACATTATAAAGAACAATTTCATTGGTGGACAACAGGAGTCCCGGGGGCCGCATGCAGCTCTCAGGGTTTTCACCTGGAACCGCCAACCGCTGGTCACCCCGGCAGCCGGCTCACCGTCTGTCCCCTGGGCATAAGAGAGTGGAGATGTTGGTGGTGGAGACCGTAGCGCCTCCCCATTCTTTCTGCTGCCTAACGGCCGTGCTAATCAATAGTTCCCGGTGTACGGAGAGGAGCGGGACAGTATTCATCAGTGCACCGGTATTAAAAAGCTGACTGGAGGGGGATCGGAGATGCTCCTACCCACAGCTAAAACATCCCCTGTGTGTGTGTGTGTATTTATGTATGTAGGTAGGTATATACATTATTTGACCAGCCGGTCTAGGTGGGGGCAGGGCAATTATTTGCCTCACCTTTTCAGGTAACCTGTTACCAATCCTTTCATTGTTACTGAGATTGTTATTTTCAGCTGTGGTATTCGGTATTTGCTCACAACGGAGCTCTTCTCATGCAATATTGTGGCGTGTTTTGATGAATTGGTTCCAAGAGACCGATTTTATCATGTTTTGTAGATGTTGTTCGATTTTATCATGTTTTGTAGATGTTGTTTAATAAATGTATATATTTTGCATACTAGAGTGCTTTAGTGGGATTCTTGTCTTTCAGTGTTTACACACACACACACACACACACACACACACACACACACACACACACACACACACACACACACACACACACATTTATATAAATATTCCAATGTTGTTGGGTAAACTATATTTTCGTTTTCTCCAGTAGGCACAAAAATACACATATTTTTCCAGTTCCCACTCTGGAACATACAAACATACAGTTGACCAATGTGCAAAACGTGGATTTTCTAAATTCAGCCCAGCTACTTACAATCCTGGCGGATATAAAACAGGGAAGCCATCACGGTGAAACGCGTTGAGTCTGGACTTTTTACTTTGCGGAGAGCAGTGTGTTTTTGCTGTACATACCGGACATTACGTCCGCCGGAGGTGACGTCAGACGCTGGAGGGGAAGAGTAATCGGAGCCCCCAAACCTGGAAACGCCGCCGATACCAGCTGCCACTGCGACCCTGCTGGGCACTTGCACGCCGTACTATCCTTACAAAACGTGACTGGGATTGCCACGTCAGTATCTTTGAATATATTGTGTATTACATGCTACACTATGTCCGTTCTCTTAATTTTCTGAGATTACCACAGAAGATCAGGAGGAATCATCTGAGGCAGAGTTCATTCTGACCCGGCTTTCAATTGGTTTACTGGTTTGCGCTTCACCATCTATAACGACCATTTACAATCCTGGCTAATTTGATTAAAATCAGTGCAGTTTTGAAAGGTTCAGTTCGCCATCTTGATTCAAAAATGTGACCAATTGTATCCAAAATAGACAACAACCTTGATCTCAGGAACCATCATGCAAAATGTGGTTACGATATCTTAAGAGGTGTCCAACTGCATAACCAACTTTCCAATATATATAGTACAGCCCTTGTAGGGGCTTAAGGGTCGCACACACTGCCCTTGAGATATATCATGTTCCTACCCCTGATGTCCTATTTCCTTCATGCTAAAGAGGACAAGCAAACCAACGTGTGGTCACTACTAGATGTGTTAAACTACCATAGCACATCTTTTATGTCTCAGCTACATAAGAAAGATAACACGTCTCTGTAGGCAAATCCCGAACCAGCATTAGTAAGTACTTTACCTAATCCTAAGCAAACATGAAAGACTCTGTGTTTTGCAGCAGCACATGTTCCAAAAATAGATCATCAAACAGCCAGTACCCAGAAGAAGTTATCTGTCTGATGAACGCTCATCACAGAATCGTACTGACACTTCAAAAAGGAGCCCATTTCTGTATCAGTAGAGCATACAGTATCTGGCCCTCTATCTTATGGTTGCACAATAAATATTTTTTCTGGGATCTTTATGAGTCCCAAACCTTGAGGAAATCCAAAAATGAAATATGATAACCGTAGCACGTGGATACAGCAGATTCATGCATTAGCTACCAACATATACACTGCATTTAAACCCATTCTAGGACAAATACAATGAAGAATGGATATTCTGCGTGCATTTGACACTTATGTCGAACATACATGCATCGGTGTTATATTGTTTTATTACACGCGGTCCTGTCATTAAAATACTGAGCTTCAAGCAGCAGCCCACGCTGCTCGCCACGCTTTCTTAAAGCTGTTTTTATTTGATGCATCTGAAGCTTTGTTCGGGGGATATATACGCGTCAGAAATATTAAGTGCCCAGGGAGGTTCAAATGAGGTTCTCCCAAGAGCTCATCGCAGCCTAAAGGTTGCTATGTTAATCTGAGAACTAGAGATTTAAAAAATCATGTTCTTTAACACTAGGAAAGCATTTAAGAAACTAGCAGTAGTCTGTATACCATACTTATATCATTTTAGGTTTAATACTGCTTCATATACTGCAGGGTGGCCAACTCCAGTCCTCAAGGGCCACCAACAGGTCATGTTATAAGGATATCCCTGATTCAGCACAGGTTGCTCAATCAGTGGATACCTGTGCTGAAGAAGTGATATCCTGAAAACCTGACCTGTTGGTGGCCCTTGAGGACTGAGTTGGCCACCCCTGATATAGTGTATGACTTTTTTTTAATTGAAAACACTACTGCACAGATGTTATTAAATTATATTAATGGTGCAGCCTCTCTTAGGAGAAAATAACCAACCTAATAGCAAATGATTGCAAGCATTAACATGACATTTTAGGGCAGGCTTATATAAGCCTTATCTTTCTTATCTAGTCTTCGATAATACCTGATCTGATCCTCTGACAAAGAGATATGCACATATCTGATCATACAATGAATGGGTTAAAGCAAAACAAATTGCTGAGTGTCGCCATTTACAGGGACACACAAACTTTCCAAAACAACTGAAATACTTGTATTGTACTTGTCTACTTTTCCTCTTTTCAAAGGTGCCAATTGATGGTTTTACACTACAATATTAAATGCCTGACTGCCCTTAATTTACTTAGTATCCTAAATGGGTCGGCATCTATAAAAAAAGGAACCACTTGGTAACATTGATCTGCAGCGAACAGAAGATGCACAGAGCACTAGAATTCATCATATTAAAATGATGGTTATGTATCGTGCTTCCATATGTCCCCATATGCTAAAGAACTCAGACACCTATGGTATGCTCATGCCACAAGGCACAATTAGCATTTAAATACCAATCACAAAAAAAGCTCTCATTAAATTAGCAAAAGGCATGAGGGGAAAGGCTCTGCGTTGCTGATTAGAGATATGGGAAATGTTTGCAGCACGCTGGGTACCATGTAAACCTGTCCCCTGGTCTCGCATGAAAAATGTTACCATCTTTTTTATGGTTCGACAAAACTCACAACATTGATGTTCCCTGTGATACCCGGGGACAAACCTGAGATACCCGAGAAATAGATGAATCTCAATATATACATTGGCTTATTCGCATATTTGAAGTAGCTTGTTTCCCATGTATTTCAGGCAGGGATGGAAAAATCTCGGGGCGCCCTGTCGCCTAAAAGGACGCCCATGGGCTCTGTGCATAGTGAGTAGTGCAGGTGAGGGGGTGGCAAAGCGTAAAGCAGGGGGGCGGCAGAGACGTTTAAGGGCAGGGGAGGAGCTAACCACTGGGGGGGCTAATCGGACCACTCCGATACCCTTCCCGTCCCAGCTCTTAATGCACACTGTGGCCAGGGGTGAGGGAGGTTAGAGGAGTGTGTCACATTCATACACACAGACAGTGACACAGAGCCACCAACATATGGGGGAGGAACGCCCCCCCCCCCCCAACCCGCAAAACATTGGCTCCGAACATTTCTGTCTGGCTCTTAAGTATTTTATATTTCTGTCCACCCCTGATTTTCTCAGGTGTGTTCATATTCATCTCTCCACGTGTTGTATGGAGCAGGCGTGCTCAACTCTAGACCTGAGGTTTTCATGATATCCCAGCTTCAGCACAGGGTTATCTCAGGGTTATCACATTTAGCAGATTTCTTTTTTTTTTTATTTGAGTCCGGCAAATTTTGGTGAAATATCTTGCACAACGGCAACATTTGCAAAATAAAAACGTTAACACAATTGTGACCGTCCCCGCAGATTACGAGGCAAATTGCGCACCTTCAGGATTAAAAGGAGAAGCAAACAGTTAACCCTTTGCCGTCAATGGGGTCTCCAGCAGTTCGCCTTTTCAGCGCAACACACTGCAATTCCCTCTGGCGCTAAATGAATTTGTAATGTCCTTTAAAACTTTTATGTGCCTCACTTCAGTACAACAACATGTACGTTGTATAGCACATGATCCGAACAAAGAACCACATTTAGCTCAGTGCATGTATAATTAAATATGTATTCCTATACCTGCTGCAGGAAGCAATGAGAGACGCTGGATGCATGTAAGGGACCTTCTCGCTGCCAGCAGACTTTGTAATTGCACAGAATCCCAACAGGAGATATATATATATATATGTGTTGTATTATTGCAAACTATGACATGGGGTAGCCAACTCCAGTCCTCAAAGGCCACCAACAGGTCAGGTTTTCAGGATATCCCTGCTTCAGCACAGGTGGATCAATCAGTTCCAGCCTCAGCACAGATGGCTCAATCAGTGGCTCTTACTGAGCCACCTGTGCTGAAGCAGGGATATCCTCAAAACCTGACCTGTTGGTGGCCCTTGAGCACTGGAGTTGGCCGCCCCTACACTGGTGGGAAGTAATGCAGTATTTAGGGAAAAGGCCTACAAAAATGTACGGAATTTGAAAGCAGCATCTATTGCACGCATCACAGCCCGGGGGCGGATTTATATTTTTAGGCGTGGGTAAGCCCTTTAAAAAAAAAAAAGGTGCATTTCAAGTTGAATGTGTTCATTTTTCTTTTCTAACAGGAAGCAGGGGGTGTCCAGAGATGCACTGCATTAAAAGGACCAATTCACGCTGGCTAATTATTTAGCAAAGTTTAAAAAAATAATAATTATATAGCATTTCAGGGGGTCTCAGGAGCTGGCCCCGTTCATTTCAGCTCCAGGGACCCCCTGCATCCGGAGATACTTACCTCTGCAGTAGGTGCCGGTAGCCGCTCTGCTAACTGGGCTTTAAAGTTTAAAGCTCCTGCGTCACGCAGCCCAATAGGTAGCCTCACTGGATGATGTCACGGCTTCCTATTGGCCCGCAGGATGCGGGAGCTTTGGACAGCGGCCACCCCGTGATCCCTGCTAGCCGAGGGGAGCGGCTATCGACACCTACTATGCAGGTAAGTATCTCCATAAGCAGGGGGTCCCCGGAGCTGACATTGATGGGGTTCATCTCCGGAGACCCCCATCTTCGATGCCATATAAAAACCTGCAACATAATTCGCTGGCATGGATTGCCGCTTTAAACTCGGCTATGAGGACCCCCCCGGGTTCCCGAGATATTTATTAGGGGCGGCGCTGGTTGTTTTAATACCCTGGATGACATCACAGTTCCTATTGGCCGACACAATGCAGGATATTCGCACCGCCATCTTGTTCCTCTGCAGGGGAAGAACCGAGTTACGTATCTCGCGGGTCAACTCCCGAGACCCCCTGTTTCACACCCATGTTAAAAATAGAGGGTAAACATTATTTCTGTAGGGGCGAACTGCTCTTTTAAAAGGGAAGAGTTCAGCATTTCAATTTGCACATGCCTCACACGGAAACATGAGAAGCAAATAGTTTTAATCTAAATAGTATAAATTATGACTGGAAGCCGGGATGTAACGGCTTCTGTAAATTAACTTATTCTTTCTTATCTCATAACCCCGTTCCATCTGTCTTCCGATAATCAGGTGGGCCGCCCGCGCTTTACAAAAAGTGGTTTCCATTCACAAAGGGAGAGGGCCATTTCAGGCAATAATTCCCAGTATAAATTAAACAAACGACAGGTAATGAGGGTATTTTATACTGTAAAAAGCAGCCATCTGCAATGCTTGATGACAAGTAAATGGGATTTGTATATGTCTTTTCAGTAACAGCTGGCTCGCAGGCTAAAAACAAGTCAATGAATCGGCATTCGTTTCAAACAGAACATCTGCAATAAGCTTCTCGCCGAAAACACAAAACAAATTGTCCACGCCATAATACTCTCAATTAATTCAAATCCATTTTGCGCACGACTATTCCTTGTTGAAATCAAGCGCAGTGTAACATCAGCTATTACAGCAAGTCCTCGTTTTACGACGAATGGTTTATCCGACGCTGCCCAATGCATCCCTATGTGCGGTTTTTACGACGCCAAAATGGCTTATCCGACACTCTGCAAAGTTGCAACATTATGTCAATCAGAAGGCTGCAGTCAAGGAAATCATCCAGATCAGTCTGTGTGAAGGTTTAGTGGAGTATTTAGGCCCTTAAAAATGTCTAACAGTTTTATTATACAGTTCTGGATGCAATAAAGAGAATCTTTACATCATAATTTATGTGTGTGCTGCATATCGTCTGCGTACAATAATTGGTGTATTTTAGTGTCAAAAATGCCTTCAGGAACGGAACCTTTCATTTAAACAGTGTTCCTATGGGAAAATGTGATTCGCTTTACGACGCTTCGCTATCCGACGCCATTTTGAGTAGCGCATTGCGTCGGATAACCGAGGACTGCCTGTACAGTCCCACTGTTTGACTCGTTGGTTTCAGGGTGTCGAGCGTTATTTCGGTGAAGTTATTGCACAACATGTAACTATGTTACTATGTAACTATGTAACATACTATCGCTTCAAATCAGTTATCAATTATTGCACAAATACAATCGCCCCCACCCGGAAGCTTATATGATACAATGTTGCTTCTGGGCAGACCTGCTCTTTATTTTTAATAGGGGGTTTTAGTGCTTAAAATCATGGCTTCTATCGGTTACCATGGCCACCTTTAGACTGTACTGGGCTCTGGGGAGAGCTCCATTTTAACCTACCGGACATGTACAAGACAAGTGTCCTCGGCCGGTGCTGGAAGTTGGACCCGGTCAGAGGGACTCGTGCCGGGCCTGTCTCTCTATTCCATTGGTGCACGTCAGAAGCTGAGTCTGACTTCCAGGCGGGCCCAGCTTTCGGCGCACATCGGCAGTAGAGAGGCCCGGAGTGGAAGAGATAGGCCCGGAGTGGAAGAGATAGGCCCGGAGTGGGAGAGATAGGCCCGAAGTGGGAGAGAGAGACAGGCCTGGCAGGAGTCCCGCAGCAGGGAAGGGGGGTGGAGGGGGGGGGGAGCCGGGGCACAAGAGGCCTGAGATTATCCCCAAGGTAAGTGTGTGTGTTGTATGTATTTGGGGGGAGCGGGGAGTGTTGTATGTATTTGGGGGCTTAGTGTATGTATTTGTGGGGGGGAGGGTAGTGTTGTATGTATTTTGTGGGGGATTATTGTGTGGGTATTGTGGGGGGAACTATATGGGGATTGGATGGGATTGTGTGTGTGGGGGGGAGGGAATTGTGTGTGTGTTTGGCCGGGGGGGGGTGGGGGTGAGGGGGCCAGGAGGGAATGAATGTGAGGAAGGTGGAATTGAGGGAGCAGAATTGAGTGATGGGGGGGGAGGTCATTGAGTGATAGTGGAGGGAAGGGAGTGTGAGAGGGTGAGTGAGGGAGTGGGGGGAGTGAGGAAGAGAGGGGTAAGAGTGAGAGACAGGGGGGGAGAGAAATACATGGGGAGAGGGCGGAATAGAAGAGGGGCTGGCAAGACCGCCGACACAGGGAGGGTGGGGGAGGGGATATATGAATAAAACATTTTCTGTATTTTAACCACTTAAGTGCTGGAGGGCCCTGCTACCTCTGTGGTCACCGTTCCTCCGGCACAGGCTCTCCCGAGCGCTCAAATAATCGTGTCCTGGTTTCATGAGAGGGGGAAGTGGAGGGTCACTCCCTAATGTTACGTTCACTCTCATCGCGAACGTCCGCATGAAACCGCGTGCAACCGCACGATGTACGTCAGAAGAGCCCCCAGGGGGACCCCCTAATCAGGACTGTACACGTAACGGGCACTGAAGTGGTTAATAGTAAAGCTTTAGCAAAAAACAGGTTGCTTAATTTTTTTCTATTTAGGCTTTCGTGTATTTGTAAAGCTTCCAAACAAAGCATCTCACTAAATGTCAAACAACTGCTCAAAATGACACGGAGGGGGTGGCGCGTGGCTGAGTGCTTTCAGTTTAATGTAACTTCCCGATATGTGTCGAAGGGTAACCGTAAGAGGGAGAATGTACGCCAATTTGCAGCCGGACCACCCTATGGCTGCGCTTATACAGCCGGCGACGGCGACCGGTTACGTCACCCGTCGCAAAAGTTGTATTTCAGGTTTGAGAGACGTCGCTGGCGACAAGGCCAGTGACGTCACCAAGGGGGAGGGCAGAGTGCAATAGGCGCTCTGTGATTGGTTTAGAGGCAGTCACATGTGGCGACTGTCTCTCCAAAAAGCAAATATCAGTGACTAACAGATTTCTGGTAGCACTAATCGCTCCGTCGCGTGCACTGTAAGCGCACGCGACGGTGACAACGCATTTGTTTTGCCGCGATGTCGCGTCGCCGGCACTATAAGCGCAGCCTAAGGAAACGTATCCTTGTTAACTACTTGGGAGTCCGATCGCAAAGAAAAAAAGGAAATCTCCTCCGGTTACTGACTCTCATTTTATACGTCTCATTATAATATTGACCAATAATCATTAGAATATTGCATTGATCACCTCCTCTCCTATCAGCTCCTCCAATCACTTCCCAAATGCCTTGCTGGTACTGGCGAGTCAAAATGATTCAAAGAACCTTAATAAACTGACAAAGTGATGCAGTTTTCCCACCGGTTGTGATGTTTCACAGATCCAGCCCTAAAACTACTTGTATCTTGCTAAAAAGAGATAACAAATAGGGTGCTCCTTTACTCTCGTGCAATTAGTCTCGCACTTTATATCACCAATATGGTGCAGATCATAAACAATTATATTTCTATATCATCAAATGAAATAACATGATCATTTTTGTGTAATGTGAATGCCCGTGAAAATGGTGAGAAATTGGTTCAAATGATTAATACAGACCACTACAAATATAAAGTGCTATGTACAACACAGTGACACTCTGTGCCCAGGACATACTTGAAAAATGTGTTATTCCCAGGTAAAACCGTTTATAAATAATATAAATAAAAACTTGCGGCTAATATATAGCACACACTGAATAGTGTCCTGCAAAACACATGCTATCAGAGTGTCATATATAAACGTGTGAAAAAAAACACTCGTGATGAAAAGTGAACACGTGATAACAGTATTAGTGCAATAAGTGGTAATAACATTAAACCCAGTAAGGACCCTCTCGGTAGTCCTTGTGACAAGGGGGAGAGCGCGAATCTGGTTAGGAAGATTCTTCCCCCCTGCTCATATCAGTCCCATTCAATGAAAGGAGTTGATATCTTCTCCGGCATGGGGACGATGCCTTAACAACATAGTGACTTATTCATTAAACAGATAGTGCCGATTGGGTCACTGTCACATGGTAACTCCCAGCACTCAATGGGAGTGTTCTCCGATTACTACAATTACCGTTTAATAAGTAAGCCCCATAGAGACGTAATAACCCAATTAATTTCAGGGGTATACAGTGGCGGATTTTCACTTTTGGCCACCTGTAGGCTGGGGGGGCGGCCCTCCTCCATGGATGACATCACAACGCCACAACGCCGCGTTGTCACACGACACCGCGTTGTCGTAGCAACCGACGCCACGCGGCATGTGACACCGTGTTGTCATGACGACGTGACGCTACAGAAAAGGTAAGACATACACACACACCACACACAAACTCACACAAACGAATTGTCTCCCCACACAAAAATTGCCGCTCTAGGCTATAGCTTACTCAGCCTAATGGGGAATCCACCCCCGGTTATGCAGACATTCCCCTTCTAACAAACAATGCTGGAAATCTGTAGGCTCCACCTTCCAGCAGGAAAAAAGTGTTCAAAAGTCTGCTCATTTCATCCAAACATAAAACAAACAAAGTCTACTTATTTGATTACAGCTCCTTTATAACGGCGCCCTTGCTTTGGAGGTTATGCGACATGTACAGCAAAGCAATGCGTTTTTCCCGGGAATGGATTAAAGAGGATTTGCATTTCTTGGGCCTGGTTACAAAAGTAGTTAGCATTTTTGGAACAAACATTAATTATCGCTTGCTGAAAAGTCAATTTAAAAATTGCTTGGGTAGCGAGAGCCATTCAAGCCATGGTTTTCAAATTCCATCATCGCAACATTCAGTAAACGTGGTTATAAAAGGAAACCAATATTTCATTCCATTTGTACCGATTCAATGTTTGAAAAATGCGTCCTTGTAGACATTTTGCTAATACAAAAGCAATTAGGAACTACTAATTAGAACTAGTGTGGTGAATTTCTGGCATGTTGCTGTACATGCTTTCATAACGACTAAAAAGACTGAAGTGGTTTGCATGAAACCGTATTTAATACCACCAGGCAACAGTTACATTTCACTGCACAGACATATTAACAAATGTGCTGACATTTGTGCATTGACTTTTTACAATGGATGCTAAAAACCCTATGGTACAGCATGACACATGACATTAATAAAAAAAATCATGCTTCCAACACCAGTTAATTCTGAGGGAGAAGGCAACAGCTGGGTAATATATTGCATGTAATACAATAGAAAAGGTGTGCGTCACTGGATTATCATTTGTATTTGAATATTGTATTCACCCTGAAGATGAGAGAAAGACAATACTTGGCAAAATACTTTAAGTAACGGTGAAATGCACAATATCACTGTATGTCCAGCAAAACGAGTTGCATAGTAAACACCCGATGTCAACAGCTCTTATAAGAAATATATTAAGCTTTTGCGACTTGATGCATAGTGGTTGTCACAATTATTACCACAAGTACTCACTGCAACCCCCCTCCCCCCCTTGTTCAAATGGGTGAGAATGGGATAATGCATTGACTTCCATTTAGTTGGGTTCAGTTCATGCATTGTTTACTGTGTATTATTCAGCTTCTCACCCTATTGAATGGGGGGGGGGGGAGGGGGCGGTTGGGAGGGGTGAGTTTAGTGTTAGTACAATTCAGATCCCCTACAATATAAAAGTAGAGAAACCAGATGGAAGGATGAGCGCAGACGCAGGCTGAGAACGCGTTCTCTACGTCTTGCAGTGTACAAACCACAGACATTCAGGGTATACTAGTAAATGTGCATTGTGTATTCTAGGTATGTATGTATGTATGTATGTATATAGCGCCATTAATGTACATAGCGCTTCACAGCAGTAATACACGTGATAATCATATAAAATGTGGCATCTAGAACATTCCAATCTCAATTTACCTTAAACATTCGGGGCCATATTTACTAGGTAGTCTTCTCCCATAGGACACCGTGCGGTGGTGGAAGACAGCCCGTTCAATTCAATGGGCTCTAAGGTATCTCCCAGCCTGGGCGCCTAAAATGTAACCCCCTGGCTCTCACATAACACTGTGGCAGGAGGAGGGAGGAGTGTCTGCCAGTCTGTGTCTGTATGTGTGTGTGTCACAGTCTGTTTGTCACATGTGTGTATGTGTATCACAGTGTGTATATGTGTGTGACACCATGTGTGTGTGTGTGCCACTGTGTGTGTGTTACTGTGTGTATATGCGTGTGTCACCATGTATATGTGTGTCACCCCGTGTGTATGTGTGTCACAGTCAGACAATATTGCACAGCCTCCCCATGGTTGTGGGGGAGAACCGAAACACGCAACCCCCAAGCCCCCTGCACACACACACACACACACACACACACACACACACACACACACACACACTACATATCAAAACGCTGGCTCCTAAAAAAGCTGTCTAGCTTCTACGTATTTTAAATTTTTTAGGCCACCCCTATTTCCAGCACCAGCAGGGTTCCTCTGCAGTAGATAAATATGGATCCCAGCCTGCAGCATTAAAAGTATCTTATATAGGTAACGGAATCCCAAAGCCAGCAACCTACTCAACTCATTTTTTTTAAATCATCACTGGCACTGAGAGTTTGAAGCAGGGGAGCCTGGTTCAATTCCCGGTGTCAGCTCTTTGTGACCTTGGGCAAGTCACTATCTTCCTGTGCCTCAGGCACCAACATCATAGATTGTAAGCTCCACGGGGCAGGGACCTGTGTCTGCAAAATGTCACTGTAAAGTGCTAGGTAAAAACTAGCAGCGCTATACAAGAATAATAATAATTATTATTATTAATAATAATTATAAACTACGGCTTGCTTGCCGGCTGTACATTGTGAAGTTGGTAGTAGGCTAAGAGCCAAATACTGCCCGCGAAGTTCAGCTGGGTAAGAAAAAAAGTCATTAAAACCTACAGCGTGCAGAAAACGTCACACTCAGGTTGCCTATGACTGTTTCAGTTTCAAAACGACAGACAATGTACTGTCCAGTATCAAGTGCTTAATAATACCCCGATTCTGGGCTTGTACATGCAAATAATTATGCCAAGTGTATTTCCGTTTAGCTTCCAATCCATTATTAGCAGGGATTTTCCCTAAAGCTGCAGAATAGATTAGGACCCTTATAATTTTTAGCATTTGACCAAATCTATTTAATACGTTTGAATCAACACATGCATCGTTAAATAGAAATAACATGCTCACTTGATTTTCACAGCTCTGTTTATAATGCATTGATACCTTTTGGGTGCGGAAATGCAAAGTAACACTGCTGTGTACAATCACAACAAAACTAGTATTCTAACAAATGAATGGGCTAAAAACAAAGTTCTTATACAGCCAATATTTAAAGAGTAGTGCAATCGTTAAATATTCATCTGTGATCAAAAAAAACTAATTTTCAACATTTATATGACAGCAGAAATTAAATGGCTGTCAAAACCCTCTGCATTTCCAAATATTTAAAGGAACTCTGGTATGGAAAATATAAAGTGTTCTTTCATAAAGTAACTGCCTATTGTTCCCTAACATATGTTAACCATTAAACATGTTGAAAAAAAACCTAGGTCTTAAAAAGCTCTACGTTCATATAAAAGCTGCAATATGCAGAAAAAAAATGCAATAAATTCTATTTAGTGGTACATTTTTCAGTGTGGTATAAAGCAGCATACTCGGGTCTCAACACAAGAGCGGTGTGTTCTGCCACATACTGTAAAACCTGTTTAGTTTTGGCATTACTGTATAAAGGTGCCTTGTGCTTGCCTGGATGAAAAGTATATTCATGCGGTACTGAAAACGTGTATGTATGTCATTACTTAGAACCCAACTCCCACTCAGGAATGATGCTAATAAACCAACCTGGACAAATAGAACTGAATTCAGTTACTCAACACATCTGGAGTAAACAATTCATTTTCCAGCGGCAGGACATACCTTTGTTATAACACAATCCCTAATAATTGTGCATTGTCAACATATATTGCGTGTCAAGAGCTAAATGGCATACGAGTTAGACATAAACCTTAATACATGTTTCTACTTTGGAAACGTAAAGATAAAACCATGTGAGGTTTTAAAAAAATATATGGCATGCAAATTCAGCCAACACAAGCTTGCTACCATGATTGCTACACAATATCTTTACAAACATTTTATATTTTCACTATACTGCTGAGTGAGACTGTAAGGGCATTGCTATTGGTTCCAGTAGCAACACTGCAATCTTAAATCCTCTCAAAGGAAATAGAATTACTGTAATACAAAGCCACTCACAAGACAACATCTGTCAGATGCTATTGGAAAATTGCACTCCAAGAAAAGTGCCCTGTGGTTAATGGGATACACTGGAGCAGCAACAGACACATTGAACATTTTTGATGGTTAAAATCTCAGTTTTGGTTACTATGAAGGAGGAAAATTGAGCACATTACATTGCATGTAGTGTACCCAGCTAGTAAGTCTGTTGTCATCAACTCGGAGCTGGATGCGAATGGCAGGGAGAGACTGACAGTGCTGCATCTTATCCTGTGTGTGCATTTTGTCACTTTCACGTGCTAGAACAAGCACATTAAGGCATGAGCGACGAACAGGTGTGTGCCTTGGCCGCTGTCATCAGGGGACGTTATTATTACGATTATTCAACCGGTGGCTTTGGAATGTGCCATTAATACACAGCCCTCAGGCACGCAGGCAACTCAAGAGTAAGGGGGTTACAAGCCCTTTTATTTTTATAGTCTTTTTATGTAAAAACCATTGTACAGCACAAAGCGGCTCTCTGCTACTAACTGGGCCAAACCGCACAAGCATATATTACGGGCACCAAAATAAACTGTAAAGTCTGTTGTTTCCACCACATATTGTTACGTGACTACCTCTTTTATTATGTAGGTCTGTAGAGCCGCAGTCGGGTGACATCCAATTAATATGCGGTTTCCCCAAACCAGCTAACATTTGGGGCTATGTGTGTGACACCCCCTATTAACACCCTTCTTCTGTTCTGCATAGAAGGTAGAATCCCCCCCCCCCCACCACCACCCTCTCCGGCTATGATGAGAATCTCAAAGAGAACCAAAAAATGGCTGAGGGAGATTCCCCGTGCTGCAGCTCAGTTTGTGCCTTTTGTCACTTTCTTATGCTAGAACAAGCACATGCGACGTGAGTGACAAGTCCATGAGCTCCACAGCGCAACGGGGGAGTCACACGGTACTCGATCTGCCCCCAACAGCACAGACCTCACAAACATGGACCAGCTCAACAGGGACCACACACGAGGCACATAGATAGTAAGCTCTTGTGGGCAGGGCCCTCCTTGCCTTCTGTATCTGTTGGTGCTTGTTTGGTACAGTATGTCATTCTGTGCACGTCATTTATATCAACTCTTGTGCCCCCATTGTACCGCGCTGCGGAATATGTTGGCGCTTTACAAATAAACAATAAGACTAATAATCTAACACAGCCTCACTCCCATAAATAAAACAAGCTGAACACTCTCCCAGCTTGCTGGATGGCTGGGATGTGCTCAGTCTTTAGACTCAGTCAAGTGGCAGTGATGCCCATAGCCATCATTATGATGAGATCCAAGCAACTGGGTGCCATAGGTCTGCAGAGGGGAAAATCTGCAACCGTTTACAGCTACAGTAACTTTATTAGACAGCTCCAAGCACAGTATACAAACCTTCACCGCAATTACACTGCCACTAGCCCTATGAAAAGTTTGAAATGACTTGGGGTTAAAAGCAACCCAGTTCTGCTGCATGTGCACAACTCCTGTAATTAATACAGCCTCTCCTCCCCCCTCCACCTCCCACCCCACTATATTCATCTACTTTCTGCTGCCTTTGGGTGTATTAACCAACCAGGCATCCCAAAGAAACCCAAATCTTTTAAGCTCCCCTAAGGTATGCACTTTAATTGCATGCATTTCTGTACACCAATAGAAGCATGAATGAACACACTTACACATGCACAGACTGCTAGCGTCATATTATTATTTTTAAATAAAGGAAACATATCTTTCTTCCCCCCCCCCCCCCCTCTCCTCTCCCCTCTCCCCTCTCCCCCCAATGTGGGTTATTTGAAGTATACACTTTATGACTGATGATGAGATATAAATAAGCTCATGTAAATGTCTGGGATAGAAGTACAATGGCTGTGGGCAGGCTATGCAAGAAGCAGAGGACCTACCAGAGCCTGGCTGTGCAGTGCAGCTGCAGCTTTGCGGTGCTGTAGATGCCCAAGCCGGGGATGGTCTCTGCTGCTGTAGCTGCCCCGGTCCCTCTTCTCCCGGTTGCTGCTGCTGCTGCCTCCTCCTCCCCTCTGCTCATCCCCGGAATCCAGGCTGCTGAAATTCCACACGATGAGAGTCTGGATGAGCAAGACAGTGAGAGCCGCTATGATCGCAGAACGCGAGCGCCTGGCGAGCCTGCGAGCGCAAGAGGCGGCCAACATCTTCACCAGCACCAGCACCCTCCAGCACCAGCGCCAGCACCCTCCACCACCCAGCAGCCGCGCGGGCGCAGGGAGCTTCAGCCGCGACTCCTCTGCTCTCTCTCCCTCTGCCTCTTTTCTCACATAGGGCGAGACGTCACCAGAAATAGGAGGGGGAGAGCTGCAGCTGGGAAGTCCATGGTGGTTGTAGCAATGTGGCAGGCGGAGGCAAGATCCCCCTCCCCTCTTTCACAGAGGAGGGGAGGGGGGAGGTAGCTGGAGGGAGAGAGATGTTTTAGGAGTAGAGAGTGCAAGATAGCAGGGAATACTAATAAGGTTGGGGGGGGGGGGGGGGGTTCTTCACAGCTTCAAGTCAGATCTCAGCATCCTAAATGGCATGTGTGTGTGTGTGTGTGTGTGTGTGTTGGGGGGGGGGGGGGGGGGGGAGATCTTATCAGCAATGTTTGGGGCTTGGTAATGTCTAGTTGGGGGGGGGGGGGGTAGTGGTGACAGCCAATGTTGCTGTGAATTTTTTTTGTGGGGGAGGTGTAGTCAACTTAATTTATAGTTTCCACAACCTCTTATTATATTCATATTAGCCATCTCTACAACATCAACAAAAAGGGGTGATCAGGCAAAAGGGGTGTTTGGGGTTCTTGTGTTGTTTGTGGCTGGCAGTTAAAATGAATCCATTTTCATTACACTGCCAAACTGTCGAGGATCATGGAGTGAGATTTGACAGCTAAGATGTTAAAACATCAGTGCCATCCTAATGGAATAACTGCGACAGTGCTCAACTAAATGAGTTCCTCAGAATTAAAAACAAAAAGAGACCCCCATGTGCTTGTTGGTATCCTACACAGCTGTTGTGGGGCTTTAATCACATTCCTACTTAGGCTGCGCTTGTAGTGCTGCCGATGGCGACGGCGATACGATGGGTGACATCACCCGTCGCCGTCGACGAAAGTTATCTTTCGCCGGTCGGCCGCATCGCGGGATTCCCGCAATTTGATTTGTTCAAGGGCCGTCACGTGATGCGATGGCCCTTGAACAAATCAAATTTTGCCGGCGGCGGGTTTTCGTGACGGCTCCGTCACGTGCACTATAAGCGCACGCGGCGGCGGCAATGCGTTTTGTTTTCGGGCGAATTCACGTCACCGGCACTATAAGCAAGGCCTTACCGTGGACCCCATAGAACAGTGTTTTTCAACAGGGGTAACCCAGGCATCCCTAAAGGGCTCCCTGCAATTTTCAGGTCATTTGAAAGTTGTACCAAATACAGATGAATTTACAATGCACCTGATCTCAGACGCGCGCTATTAGAGAGGGTTGGGGTTCCTTACAATGCATCTGCTCTCAGACGTGCTATTAGAGAGGGTTGGGGTTCCTTACAATGCATCTGATCTCAGACGCGCTGTTAGAGAGGGTTGGGGTTCCTTATAATGCTTCTGATCTCAGACACGCTATTGGAGAGGGTTGGGGTTCCTTATAATGCTTCTGATCTCAGACGCGCTATTAGAGAGGGTTGGGGTTTCTTACAATGCATCTGATCTCAGACGCGCTATTAGAGAGGGTTGGGGTTTCACACAATGCATCTGATCTCAGATGCGCTATTAGAGAGGGTTGGGGTTACACACAAAGCATCTGATCTCAGACGCGCTATTAGAGAGGGTTGGGGTTACACACAAAGCATCTGATCTCAGACGCGCTATTAGAGAGGGTTGGGGTTCTGCAGAATTACACAATATATTTATAGGGTTCCTTAACCACAAAAAGGTTTTCAGCCACTGCCACAGAGTGAGAATTGGAGCGTCTAACTCAAACACTTACTACCTTAAAAGAGAAAAAAATAGGGATTTCCAAGAGTGAGACATCAGTGAGATCGTTGAATTAAGTGAGATTGAATTTCAATAAGTGAAACTTGACAAGTCTGTCGGTCTCCTAATTGTAGGCGACTTCTGGACCTCTCATGTGACAACCTTATTGTTATTATTAGAAACAGCCCCATGCTTCAGATCTCAACTTCTGTGGAGTTAAGTTATGTTTTTTCCCCTAGGGAAAGTCTGGTGGCGGGTAGAAGATATGGAATCAGGGTGGGCAGGTCACCCTACACCTAACTGTAGTTATTCTTAGGCCGAGCTCATACACTCTGCTTGCTTGCAAGAGTGCGAGCTTTTGCTGCCGTAGCTGTGCTCATTGTGTTGGAGGCGGGGGCGTGGCTATAACGTCATGGAGCTGGTTCGCTGTGATTGGCTGAACCGCTCACGTAACGGTGCCACTGCTTGAAAATACACATTGTTTATCTTTTCATAACGCGGCCGTTCTGTCTTGCGTGCGTGCCCATTCGGAGCGGCCACAAGGAATCCTGTTCTTTGTGCTTGGTGCGCTCAGACGCGAGCAGAAGCGCCATCGCACGAAGTATAAGCTCAGCCTTACTCATAGGAAGGAGTCTCCCTCACTTAGCATAGATTTTTCTTAAAGGAGCAGTCCCGCCCCGACCTTCAGCGGGGTTCCCCTGGTTCTTGAGCTACCCCTGTTCTTACCAAAGAAGGTACCACTCATACTTGTATGTATGTATATCTTTATTTATATCGCACCGTCCAGGTACATAGCGCTTCACAATACACGTGACATAATAATATAACACATAATGGGAATAAGTGCTTCAGACATGACAGTAACAATAGGAAAGGGATTCCCTGCCCCAAAGAGCTTAATCTAAGTGGTAAGTAAAGAGAACTTACAGACACAGAAAGAGGGTGTTCTGGTAAATGTGTCTGCATGGGGTCATGGTCGATGTATGAAATGTACTTCCTGATGGTTTAAAACCCCCACGTCACATGGGCCGATGGGAAGCCGCGACTAATAATTTTGCGGTTTCCTATTGGCACGTATGACACAGGAGATTTAAACCTCCATTTTGTTTCCCTGGGGTGGACTGTACCAGCGACACCTTCCGTGGTAAGTATTTCCGAAGTTGGCAGTCCCCAGAGCTGAAATGAACGCGGTTCAGCTCCGGAGACCCTCTGCTTCCTATCTATGTAAAAAAAAAAAGGGTAAAAATAAACAGTCCAGGCAGAATTGTTCCTTTAGGCTGTAAGATGTTTTAATGGCTCAGCAAGAGAGTTCTTAATAGATGTTAAATAGTGCTCATAGCTTTTGAAACCTGACAGACATTTGTACCATTGCACACATGCACAGGAGATGAGGTTTTGAGAGGTCTTCATGTGGTTTATAGGGCATGTGAAAAAGAAACCTTTGAGGTTTAGGAAACTTTCTACATACAATTATATGTATGAAGAACTATTTTGTTGTTCTATTGTAATATTTACAACATCATAATCTGCATCTTATCTGAAGAGTGGCTCAGTGAGTAAAGACTGACTCTGCAAACACTTGACAACAAGCTTGAAACAGCAGAACCTGGTTCAAATCCCTGTGTCAGCTCCTTGTGACCTTGGGTAAGTCACTTTATCTCCCTGTGCCTCGCTAATACTGCTACTAGAACTTTGCAATACATTATTTTAGCATCTCTTCTCTCAAACTCACTCTTTTAGGGTCATCTTTGCTGGCAAATCTGTTAAATGGGTCTCAAAGCTTCACATGCCTCTCACAGAGATGGGCTTTTCTAATACTGTCTTAAAGCATCAAAACATGTAGCACTGTGTGATTTAACTATTTATTTTATTACAGGATTGAAGCAGTGGGTCTCTGGAGCTGAACTGTTTTCATTTCAGATCCAGGGACTCCCTTCTTCCAGCGATACCTTCGTAGGGAGTGCCGGTATCTGAAGCCAGGGAACTTGTGTGCCTAACGAAATGGCGGCTTAAAAGTCCCGCATCACGCGGGCCAATAGGAAGTCGTGACGTCATCCCTTGTGGCTTCCTATTGGCCCGTGTGACCTTTAGCACGACATTAAACCATGAACGAGATACCGGCACTCCCTGCTGTGGCAAGTATCTCGGGAGGCAGGGGGTCCCCGGAGCTGAAATTAACACAGTTCACCTCCAAAGACCCCCCTGCTCCAACCCTGGAATAAAAAATCTATGTAAAAAAAATATTGCGCCTTCCTGCATGTTTTGCTGCTTTAACGTATTATTTGCATTTTGGTTGAAAATATACTTCATACTCGTGATGCTGCTTGACACAAAGCGTATGTGTTAAACTTCCAGTATTTGCACTGCGGTGGAGGAATTTTCTCTAGTGCGTATGTGCCCAAGCATGAAAGCTACAGTGTGTTGTATTTCTTAGCCTGCTATGAACATCTCTACGGCAAATGTAACTTCAGACATGGCAGATTGAGTGGCCACAAAGAGGAATTAGAGGTGCTGACGTTAATACACCCCTTATTATATCCAGTGGTATAATATGCCCATATTATAACTAGTGCCTTCATCATAAAGATTAATTACCCCGAATCTGCTGCTGTCTTGAGCTGCATTAAATTGGTGCCTTCATCCTCTGACGCAAAGAGATGTGATATGAATCCCCAATCTTCAGAAAAACATGTTGGTGACGCTCAATCCATATCCCCGACATTGTGTTGGCAGTGCACATATTGGAACTTTAATAGCAGACAGAGTCTTAAGGCCGCGTCCGTAGTGCAGGATTCGGTGCGAGCTACATCACACACTAGGGTTGCAATGTAGCAGTGCGTAGTGCGTGCACGCACTGCAGGGAGTGGCGCTTTGCAATACAAACAAGTTTATTTTGCAAGCGCGACGTCGGGGAGGAGCGCGGACGCCAGCGTGTTCTGCTATGGACGCGGCCTAACATTGCATTCCCACATTAAAGCAGCAATACTACTTTTTTTCTTTTTTTCCTTATTTGTTCGTGTGACAATGTATAATTCTACATTCTTACCTCAACTGGCAATCGTTTGCTGCTCCTGTTATTTGTGAGTCAAAGTCTGGATTGTGCGCCTAACGAAACGGCTGCTTCAGTCAGTGTAACTCAGCAGCTACAATCTATCCTTATATCACTAAGGCAACATTATCTACTGTTACAGTTTGCAGCTCAAACTGCTGGGAACAATTGCAACAAATGATCCCAAACAGGAAAGTGTTGCAAAGATCTTGCACTGCTGGGGAGGTGGGCTAAAACCGGCTATAGAAATCAAAGGATGCTCAGTATGTTTAAGCTCATTAAAAAAGGCATTAAGAGTTGAATAAAAACAAACAAAAAAACAGACACTATTATCTAATACCACAGAACTGACTTTTTTTCTTTCTTTCTTTTTTTTTTTAAACATAAGATTTGACATGTTTTGCTGCTTTAAGTGAGCGGTCCCACCTGCTTGATCTTGTTTTTAGTTTTATTTTAACGTACTTGAACCGGGAGGTTATCCGGAGCTGATCACCATTTCCCCCTGAGCTGATCCATACTGTAGTTTCACAACCTCACGGCACCCCATGGTTCTTGAGATACCGGCACCAAACAAAAATACTTGCCTGGTGGACACAAAATGGCCACAACCTCAGCCTTACTCTGGCGGCCAACAGGTGGTGACCCCGTGGTCACGTTTGTAGTTTTTTTCACAGAAACTACAAAAAATGTAAAGTCTTTTGCCAGCAGCTAGGGCAGAGGCGGCCAACTCCAGTCCTCAAGGGCCACCAACAGGTCGGGTATTACGGATATCCCTGCTTCAGCACAGGTGGCTCAATCAGTGGCTCAGTCATCATGGGAACGGACCTCAAATATACAACAGTAAACAAACAAACCCTAATGCATATTCAATAGGACAAATTATTTGATTCCTTTCTACATTTTTTTCTTCTCATAAGGCTGCGCTTGTAGTGCCTGGCGACGCGACGTCGCGCCAAAACAAGTACATTGAATCCGCCACATGCGCTTATAGTAGGCATGACGAAGCGGGGGAGCGACCAAAAATTTGGTAGTCAGTGTTATTTGATTTTTGGAGAGACAGTCACCACATGACAGTCTAAACCAATCACAGAGCGCCTATTGCACTCTGCCCTCCCCCTCGGTGACGTCACTGGCCTTGTCGCCAGCAATGTTGCTCAAACTTTAAATGCAACTTTCGCCAATGGCGACAGCGACGGGTGACATCATCGGTCACGTCGCCTTCGCCAGCACTATAAGCGCGGCCTAAGGATCATTTAGTTCACTTTTTTGGCCACATGTTAAACCTGCAACCACATGATGTTAAGGCCCTTCCCACAGGTACCTACACTACCTATATTATGCTGTCATTTGTATTTCTACACGGCACACAGAAAAGAGGAAACAAAACAATTATATTGTCAGCAGCATGAGATGCGTGCCGTGTGTGCGGTGCCTAAGGGGTCAGACTGAGGAAGCACTCTATGTGCTATGTGTGAGCTAGCGCAAGGGCTGGGACCCGCTGCGCTCGGCGGCACGGACGGCCGCGCGAGCGTTCCCCACCAGCAGGGGAATCCTCTCTAGCCGGTCCGTCCCCCTTCGCTGACGGCTCATTATGCACTGTGACGCGTCAGCCGGCAGGGGATTCAAGAAAATTGTGATCCCGAGCGGTGACGCGTCACGTGGTGCGCTGATGAGCCAATCAGCGGCGGGGGCGGGAGCTGTCATCAGGCAGCTTCCTACTCAAGGTAGTGTGTGTGTGTGTGTTTTTTTTGGCAGAAGGGGGAGGGAGCTGCTTACCTTACAGCAACCCGCAGCAGCTCCCTCCTGCAGCCCGTGGAGGGAGGGAGGGGGGGAGTAGCGGGTCCCTCTGCTCAAGCCAAGCCCCCTCCCGCCCACCTCCGGCTCCCACTCCCTACAGACCGCATATCGCGGTCTGTGTCAGCGCCCCGCCTGTCTGCAGTGCGGGCGCGCTGACTGAGGGAGCGGGGCCTTAGCCTAAGGGAGTCCCTGTTTCACATGTCTTTTTCTTGTGCCAGACCGCAGCCCGTCTTATCACTCAAGGGGCCTCCTCCCGCAGTTCTGATTGCACTTCTCCCCGCATACTTTTGTTTTTGGGCGCTCAATATCGCGGAACATTAGGGCCAAGGACCTCCTCTCCAACCTGCTCCTGGCATTAGCCAAGCTGGCTATGTATAAATCCATGTGAACCCAAGTGATTTGAATCGAAGCTAAAAACACCCACAAGAGTAATAATGTGATAAAATAAACAGTGTGAAAATAAGGTGTAACCAAAAAAATACTTCTCAACCTTCCAAGGAATATGTAAAGATTCCCTACAAAAAACAATCTTGGTCCGGCGTGGGAAGGGAGCGATGATTTCGGGAACACCAAAAAATAAAGGATAAAGAAAATAATAGTGCAGTATATTAACACATTTAGAATGTAATGAACTCTTGGCTCTGTAGAAATTCCTACTTACAACAAGTGGAATAAAAAATGGCAATGGTCTGACTGTCAGTGTGTGTGGAACTGGATCCTCAGCAGGGAAGGAGATTCAAGGTGAGGGATAACTCAAATCGGAGATGGTGCAGATGACGTGAACTCAGATCCAATTTTGAATGTGGTGTTCATATAGGAAAAAGCGGACCATAGTATAGATCAAAGATGCAAAATTTATCACATAAAAGCAAAGTAAGAAACGTACTTACAATAAGTACATAATGTATGTACACATAAAGGTATCGTCAGACAGTAGAGTGCTGGTCCCATATGGAAAGGCTTGCTGCTTCGTCCTCCTATGGCTCCCGCCTCGCCGCCGATGGATGGCGTCTGAAGTCACATCCGGTAGAACGGGTGACAACGTCAGTTTTGGGAGTAAGAAAGACGAATAGCAGGGGATCAACAGCGACTGATGCGTCTTCACTTCAGGGGCAGCTGCAGCAGACTGACAAGTGGCTCTACGCGTTTCGCTGTGCTCAGACAGCTTCCTCAGGATCCAGTTCCACACACACTGACAGAGTCAGACCATTGCCATTTTTTATTCCACTTGTTGTAAGTAGGAATTTCTACAGAGCCAAGAGTTCATTACATTCTAAATGTGTTAATATACTGCACTATTATTTTCTTTATCCTTTATTTTTTGGTGTTCCCGAAATCATCGCTCCCTTCCCACCCCGGACCAAGATTATGTATAAATCCAGAAATGATGGGGGGGGGAGGGGAACGGGAAGGAACTCTCGCTTCAGCTTGGATAACTAAATGATGTATTGATAACAAAGGTGTATACAGTAACTATGTGTAAATCCAGGAAGCAGCGTTTGACTGGGGAGCCTCCACTTAAGTGCCAGGCTCTGTTCCGGGCGCTGGTACACTTCCGCGTCCGAGCACTGTTCAGCCACGCTGTGGCCACTGCATTCACCTCCCAGTGGGCCTTAAGCGGGGTGGTCTGCTCGGTACCTCCCCATGGATTTCCACCTCCTCCTGTAGTGCGCTGTTTTTCTTATGTTACAGTTGCACTAGTTTCCGGTATATGTTTATTGTAGTTTGAGCCTTTCCTTTTGTGGTTGGTCTCTTGGCCAACCAGATGTCGCATTAACCAGCCAATCAGCATAAGGCTTAAAATAGGCTATGTGTGATCTACCATACAGTTAAAACTAGTTACAAAAACAGAAGTGCCTACAAAATTGTGAACTTGTAATTTTTTTTAAGTGCAAGAAAACAGAAATTCATCAAATAATTGGTCATATTGGACGTGCATAATGAACAGTGCACTGTGGGTTCCTTGTTTACTGTTGTAATTGTCACTTCAGCATGTTTCAGTGTTAACCAAATGCTTTAGAGGCAGTTTATATCCGTTACCATACCTGTGTTATGTTGAGGCTGTTTGTGGTTCTGAGAATTTACAGGTAAATTGGCAGTTCTAATTGTTTTAATCTCGTTCTTTGTTTGGAATTATCATGACATTATTAGCCAAATAGATAACCACAGGTATCTAATAAGCATGATTTTCAGAGAACCCAGTGGAAAAATAAAACCTATTACCGGTACTTTTACACAGGACACAAATAAATAAATATGGGGGTGATTAAATTATTCGTAATAAAGCCAATTGTACTGATAATGTGTTGCCTTTTTCTTTCACCCAGCAGGTAGGAGTTCCCCTTTAAGGCGATTGGTTCCGTCAATAATGTACAAGAAAAAACAAAAAATAAAAATGCGCCAAATGGGATGTTACTACGAATATGGGCAATAAGCAAGATTAATAAAAAAATATATATATAAAAAAATAAAAACAAAAAACATGTGACATGAACCAGTCTGGTGCGTATAGGGTATTGCTGAAAAAAATATATATATGAGTGAGACAGTCACAACCCAATGAATGGCGCAGCTTCTTGAAACAGGGAACCCCCAGTCCCTGATATAAACGTGACAACAAAGAAGAAAAAAGTTAGAAGCGCAGTCAATATGGGGTTGTGGTCAAACTCTATATCTTTATATAGATATACTAGATATAGAGTTTGACCACAACCCCATATTGACTGCGCTTCCGTCAATAATGTACCTGAATGCCTCAAAAAGTCATCTGTGGGGAGAAACAAGATTTAATAGGTAATAGCTAGAGATGAAAAGCAGTGGTTGTGGGTTCTAGTCCTGTTGGGCCTGACACCATTCCAGTCATTAGATTGCTACCTTAGGCTTATTAAATGTACATCGTTGGTATAGAAATCCTTTTAGGACGTGTGGGATGGGAACCATTTAAATATACTTTGCATACATTAGCATATCTCCCAGGGTACCTCGTGTGCTCCTTTTTCAGCCCAGGCAGGGAGATTTGAGGGGATATATATATATATATATATATATATATATACATACATATACATATATATATATATATATACACATATACATATATATATATATATATATATATATATACATATATATACATATATATACATATACATATATACATATATACACATATATACATATATATACACATACATATACATATATATACATATATATATACATATATATATACATATACATATACATATATATATACATATACATATACATATACATATATATATATATATACATACATATATACAGTGTTCGACAAACCTATACATTTGCTCGCCCCGGGCGAGTGGATTTAACATCGTGGCGAGCTCCTATTGGCCCAAGCAGCACACGTGTGGTACTAGGTGGCGAGTAGATTTTGTTGTTCGACGAGTAGATTTTTTGGTGATTTGTCGACCACTGCATATATATACACTAGCTGAGAGACCCGGCGTTGCCCGGGATGTAATTTTGGGGGGGCGTACGACAGGGTTAGGCTTCCCCCCCCTTGACAGCTAGGTGGGTGACTGAGTTGACTGAGTGTGTGGGTGACTGGGTGGGTGGGTGACACTTGACTGAGTGGGTGGGTGGGTGACTGAGTGGGTGGGTGGGTGACTTTGGGTCGGTTTGACTTTGGGTCGGTGGGTGGGTGACTTTGGGTCGGTGGGTGGGTGACTTTGGGTCGGTTTGACTTTGGGTCGGTGGGTGGGTGACATTGGGTCAGTGGGTGTGTGACTTTGGGTCGGTGGGTGACTATGGGTCGGTTTGACTTTGGGTCGGTGGGTGGGTGACTTTGGGTCGGTGGGTGACTTTGGGTCGGTGGTTGGGTGGGTGAGTTGGGTCGGTGGGTGGGTGACTGACTGGGTGGGAGACTGACTGGGTGGGAGACTGACTGGGTGGGTGAGTGGGAGACTGACTGGGTGGGCGAGTGGGAGACTGACTGGGTGGGTGAGTGGGAGACTGACTGGGTGGGTGAATGGATGACTGGGTGGGTGGGTGACTGACTGGGTGAGTGGGTGACTGACTGGGTGAGTGGGTGACTGACTGGGTGGGTGAGTGGGTGACTGACTGGGTGGGTGAGTGGGTGACTGACTGGGTGGGTGAGTGGGTGACTGACTGGGTGGGTGAGTGGGTGACTGACTGAATGGGTGACTGGGTGACTGACTGAATGGGTGACTGGGTGACTGAATGGGTGACTGGGTGACTGAGTGGGTGGGTGACTGAGTGGGTGGGTGACTGAGTGGGTGGGTGACTGAGTGGGTGGGTGACTGAGTGAGTGGGTGGGTGACTGAGTGGGTGGGTGACTGAGTGAGTGGGTGGGTGACTGAGTGAGTGGGTGACTGAGTGGGTGACTGAGTGGGTGGGTGACTGAGTGGGTGACTGAGTGGGTGGGTGACTGAGTGGGTGGGTGACTGAGTGGGTGGGTGACTGAGTGGGTTGGTGACTGAGTGGGTGGGTGGGTGACTGAGTGGGTGGGTGACTGAGTGGGTGACTGAGTGGGTGGGTGACTGAGTGGGTGGGTGGGTGACTGAGTGGGTGGGTGACTGAGTGGGTGACTGAGTGGGTGGGTGACTGAGTGGGTGGGTGACTGAGTGGGTGGGTGACTGAGTGGGTGGGTGACTGAGTGGGTGGGTGACTGAGTGGGTGGGTGGGTGACTGAGTGGGTGGGTGACTGAGTGGGTGGGTGGGTGACTGAGTGGGTGGGTGGGTGACTGAGTGGGTGACTGAGTGGGTGGGTGGGTGACTGGGTGGGTGGGTGGGTGACTGAGTGGGTGGGTGGGTGACTGAGTGGGTGGGTGACTGAGTGAGTGGGTGGGTGACTAAATGAGTGGGTGGGTGACTGAGTGAGTGGGTGAGTAAGTGAGTGGGTGACTAAGTGAGTGGGTGGGTGACTAAGTGAGTGGGTAGGTGACTGAGTGAGTGGGTGGGTGACTAAGTGAGTTTTTGGGTGACTAAGTGAGTGGGTGGGTGGGTTACTGAGTGGGTGACTGAGTGAGTGGGTGGGTGACTGGGTGGGTGGGTGAGTGGGTGGGTGACTGGGTGGGTGTGTGGGTGACTGGGTGGGTGTGTGGGTGAGTGTGTGGGTGACTGGGTGACAGTGTGTGGGTGGGAAACGGTGGGTGACTTACCTTGACCCCGTGGCATCTGGCTGGGGCAGGAGGTGATTTCGGGAAGCTGGGGGGGGGCAAGAGTGGCAGGAGACCCGCGCCGCGCTTCCCCTCCGTCCGGGAGCCGTCGCACGTGATGGGGAGTCCCGCGCCGCTTCCCCTCCGTCCGGGAGCCGGCGCACGTGAGGGGGAGTCCCGCGCCACGCTTCCCCTCCGTCCGGGAGCCGACGCACGTGAGGGGGAGAGCTGGAGGCCCGGGCCGCCCTTCCCCTCTCCGGTAGCGGCGCACGTGAGGGGGAGAGCAGGAGGGCCGCGCCGCGAGGGGGGAGGAGCCTTGAGTTTGCTGCTGAGCAGGAGGGCCGCGCTTCCTCCGCGGCGCACTGTGAGGGTGATGGTGCAGCTGGGGATGTTGCGGAGCGTGGGGATTTGGGTGAGGTGGGGAGGGGGGAGAGAGTGAGGGGCACCGGGAGAGGAGGGGCACCGGGAGAGGAGGAGGAGGAGGGGGGGGGGGAATTTGTGTGGAAGGTGAGCTGCGGTCCAACTGACGGGGGAGTGTGTGTCCCTGTGTGTGTCCCCCTGTGTGTGTGTCCCTGTGTGTGTGTCCCTGTGTGTCCTTTGGCCCGTCACTCCGCCTCAGGCCAATGAGAGGTGTGCGGGGGCGGACCAAGGGACCAATGAGATTTCCCCTAGGGACACCGGACATCCAGGCAGGCAGGCAGTGCTTTCACTAATATAGTATAAGATATACATACATATATACATATATATACATACATATATACACACATATAAATATATACATACACACACACACACATACTAAATGGAAAGTCTGTCTCTCTCTCGATCGATTTCCAACTACCTGGCAACGGATTTTAGATTCTTAAAAATCCGTTAGGATTGTATTCAATCCGCATGAATCCGCTTGGATTTTTCCGCACCCAATCTGCCGATGGATTAGGTGCGGGGGACAGATTTGGTCAAAACAAACAGTGGAATTCCGTGAAACAGAGTTGGACTGGTTGGCCCATCTCTAGTAATAGCTATGGAGACTTGAGATAACTTACCCACCTTTGATATACTGTATGCTTATCCCTGTAAGAGTGCAGTAAACAACGGACTGTTTATAAGGGGGAAGGAATTTTTTAAGTGAGTTAAGCTTAAGTGAACTTTTTTTTAGATGCATTGCAGACATTCGTTCTAAACAGAAAAAAACTGTCAAGGCTGGAGAGAGAAGGGGAATGAAACAAAGCAGGTTCAGTCGTAAAAGGGAGGAGCGGCTCTACGTCCAGACACTGACTCTGAAAACAATGACACCGAGTCTGATAACAATGACACCGAGTGTGATAACAATGACACAGACTCTGATAACAATGACACTGACTGATAATAATGACATTGACTCTGATAACAATGACACTGAGTGTGATAACAATGACCCTGATAAATGGCACTGACTGATAACAATGACACCGACTCTGATAACAATGACACCGACTCTGATAACAATGACACTGAGTGTGATAACAATGACACTGACCCTGATAAATGACACTGACTGATAACAATGACACCGACTCTGATAACAATGACACTGACTGAAAACAATGACACTGACTGTCATAACGACACTGAGTGTGAATCAGGGGAACCTGGTTCAATTCCTGGTGTCACCTCCTTGTGACCTTGGATAAGTCACTTTATCTCCCTGTGCCTCAGGCACCAACATCATAGATTGCAAGCTCCACGGGGCAGGGAGTGTGTGTAACAGTCCTATGTGCTGCGTACCGCGCGCTATTTTGTCATTGTAACTCGCTTTGAGTCCCATTGGGAGAAAAGCACTATATGAAATAAAGTTATTATTATTATTATTAAAGGAGAAGCAAAGCAGGGAAGTGTTCACTAAGCAGAACCTTTTTGAAGGATAATAAGATTTGGGAATATGCTCAGTTCAGTGAATACAAAAGGCAGGGAAGCTACTAAAGAAGGTGGAAGAAAATATAGTTTTGCTGAAATGAACATTCCTGAATATGTAATTACGGCAATGAGTCATGTTTGCCTATTAGCGGCGGCAGTGAATACCATCTCCATACAACTACTACTCTGTTCTCATTCAGAGAGGAGGAGCTGCATGCCGGGGAAGCTGAGATCCGGGAAATACATGCGGTAAAGTTGGTTACGTTACAGTGCCACCTTCTGAGGAAAATGTAGCCTTCAGGGTTTTATTTCTGTAGGAAAGCAGAGACAGGCAGAAAGAAATATACAGTATGACAATGTTCCTGTGTATTCTGCAAGATATGATTTTATGGAAATAAATATATACTGTATATATATGTGTATATATGTATATCAAATAAAAAAATCACGTGTGAGCACATTCACATGTCTTAGGCAGGTCTGCAACCCTGCCTATCACCATTATACCCAGCATACAGTGCTTCCACTGCAGCAAGGGATTCTGGGAAATTACATGCAAATGAGCACACGTGTCCCCTTTTGTCTGAAAAACCATTGTTACATAGAGCCCATATAAGCTAATGGTCGCTGTTAACACAGCGTTAAAAGCACAGCATGGGAATCAGATGCTATATGCACCCACCATAACTTAAAACGTGTGTGTATATTATATATATATATATCAGAGAAGTCCAATCGCGCAGACTGTCAGAATAAGGCAATCAACTTCAGCTAATAATAGTATTCAATCCATTCACTTCCTTGCTGCATGTGTCAATGGAGGGTGGTCCGTTCTCCCACCAAACGATCCAAAGAGATCTTAAAAAAGTTACAACAAAGAAGGCACGAAGCACCAGAGTGGAAGGCAGCAGGTGTATTAAAAAACATGCAAACATATCACAAACCTACATTGAACATGAGCTCCATGTAGCGCCAGTGCACTGCGACCCATCATAATTCCAGCTTTGGACCTTCCTGCTCTCACTGGGACTGCATGGAGCTCATGTTTACTTAATTCAATGTACGTTTATGCTATGTTTACGTGTTTTTTAATACACCTTCTGCCTTTCATTCTGGTGCGCTGTGCCTTCTTTGTTGTTATATACATATATATTTATATACATATAGACACAAAATAAGTTATGGTGAGTATAAAAAAAAAAGTGACAAAAACCCGCCGCTGTATACTGAGTGCTCATTGCATGTCATTACCCAGAATCCCTGGCTGCATTGGAAACACTGTATGCTAAGAGATAATGGGGCAAGGCAGGGGTGCAGACCTGTCTGAGACATGTGAATGTGCTCACAGTTGATATTTTTATTTGTTGAATATACATATATAAATATAGATATATATGTACAGCAGGGCCCCGCTTCTCGGCGCTCCGCTTTTCAGAGATCCGCTGATACGGCGGCACCGAGAAGGGGGCTGCCATGTTGAATTTTAAATCGCGCATGTGCAGAACGGGCGGGTGCGCCCGGCACGCATGCGCAGACCTCGGGTTGCGCGCGCAGCGTATAGATCAGATATGCGCAGAACGGCGAAAATGCCGGTTTGCGCATGCGCAGCACTGAAAATCGCCGGATCCGCTTTCTGGTGATTTTCACTATACGGCGGGCCTCTGGAACGGAACCCGCCGTATACCCGGGGCCCTGCTGTACATGAACCTACCCAGCCTAGAAATATTGCAAAGCAAGTATAAACCAACCTCACACTGATGATACCCATCAAGGTTGAAACATGTCTGTGAGTGGTTTGACTTGCTTTGCTAGTCCCATGCTGTGCTTAAAAGCTGTGTGAACGGCGATGCATCTGCTTAAATGGGCTCCATGTGTATGGATATTCCAGGCAAAAAGTGACACATTGTGTGCTCATTTGCATGTAATTTCCCAGAATCCCTTGCAGTGGAAGCACTGTATGCTAGGTGATAATGGTGGAAGGCAGGGTTGCAGACCTGTCTAAGACATGTGAACGTGCTCACAAGTGATATTCTTTATTGGCTATATGCTAACGGTGGAGGTATATACAGTATACAGTATATAGATAGATAGGAATATTTGAAGTGGTTTACACATTTCTTTTTCTTATAACTGCTGTAAATTCTACTAAGGCGTTTTTTCCCCCTGTTCCTCATTCTAAAATGAACCAGGAAATGATGCGATATAAATGAAGAAATGAGCAAACCTTTTGCATACTTTACAAGGGGATGTCCTTGTCCTGTCACACTCGCGGTGACATTTCTGGCATCCCTGGTCTTGTAAACAGCAGTTGACGTACGCTTTGAAATCACAACCCTTCCACTATAATGCCTTTTCTTTCCCCCAATGCCTTTGCTAGATTTGCAGAAACAACCCAACACGTTACATTAAAGAGCAGGATTTCAGAGATGTCGGAACCGAGCCTTGTGGTGAAGGTTCCACGGTATTTGGACTGGACTTGACTCACACAGCACTTGACTGACAGTGTGTGCAGTTCCTGTGTTAATGACACTTTCATTATAACAATGTTAGATGTTTACTTATTGGATTCCGCAGATTTGAATAATGATGTACATGAATAAATACATAGTCATTTAAATCTTTAATAATAACATATTTGTGAAGTAAATAATAAAAAACAACACTTGTGTCGCTCCTTGCACACTGATAGATGGGCCCTGTTAGGTGTTAGGAAATATTACCGTTAAGTCATTTATTCAATTTTCTTGAGCATAATGTTAATAGTGTTAATTAGTGTTAGTTATTTTGCACAAGTATCGTTTTAAAGCAGCACTGCAGGTTGCATTGCTTGCTCTTTTTATATAGGACTAGCTGATAGACCCGGCGTTGCCCGGAATGTGAATGGATAAAATAAAAAATAATGTTGTTTGTAATAAAAAGTATATGAATGAAATAGAATGAAAAGAAAGATTAATATATAAAATTTGTAAAAATATTTTATTGTCGTTGATGAAGAATAAAAACTGGTATATACATTTGTAATAAACATATGTAAGAGTCCATGTGATAATAATTGGTATAGTAATAAATGATTGTTATGAAATGCAAGGGTGTGGGTGGGGGTGTGCTAAGAGAAAGGGTGGGTGGGGGTGTGGGAAGAGGAAGGGTGGGTGGGTGGGGGTGTGGGAACATAAATGAAGGGTGGGTGGGTGGGAAGAGGAAGGGTGGGTGGGTGGTGGTGTGGGAAGAGTAAGGGTGGGTGGGTGTGAAGAGTAAGGCTGGGTGGGTGGGGGGGTGTGAAGAGCAAGGGTGGGTGGGTGGGGGTGTGTGAAGAGCAAGGGTGGGTGGGTGGGGGGGTGTGAAGAGCAAGGGTGGGTGGGTGGGGGTGTGTGAAGAGTAAAGGTGGGTGTGTGGGGGATGTGGGAAGAGTAAGGGTGGGTGGGTGGGGGTGTGTGAAGAGGAAGGGTGGTTGGGTGGGGGTGTGGGAACATAAATGAAGGGTGGGTGTGTGGGAAGAGGAAGGGTGGGTGGGTGTGTGGGAAGAGGAAGGGTGGGTGGGTGTGTGGGAAGAGGAAGGGTGGGTGGGAAGAGGAAGGGTGGGTGGGTGTGTGGGAAGAGGAAGGGTGGGTGGGAAGAGGAAGGGTGGGTGGGTGTGTGGGAAGAGGAAGGCTGTGTGGGAAGAGGAAGGGTGAGTGGGTGTGTGGGAAGAGGAAGGGTGGGTGGGTGGGTGTGTGGGAAGAGGAAGGGTGTGTGGGAAGAGGAAGGGTGGGTGGGTGTGTGGGAAGAGGAAGGGTGTGTGGGAAGAGGAAGGGTGGGTGGGTGTGTGGGAAGAGGAAGGGTGTGTGGGAAGAGGAAGGGTGGGTGTGTGGGAAGAGGAAGGGTGTGTGGGAAGAGGAAGGGTGGGTGGGTGGGAAGAGGAAGGGTGTGTGGGAAGAGGAAGGGTGGGTGGGTGGGTGTGTGGGAAGAGGAAGGGTGGGTGTGTGGGAAGAGGAAGGGTGGGTGGGTGTGTGGGAAGAGGAAGGGTGGGTGGGTGGGTGTGTGGGAAGAGGAAGGGTGGGTGGGTGGGTGGGAAGAGGAAGGGTGGGTGGGTGGGGTTGTGGGAAGAGGAAGGGTGGGTGTGTGGGAAGAGGAAGGGTGGGTGGGTGTGTGGGAAGAGGAAGGGTGGGTGGGTGTGTGGGAAGAGGAAGGGTGGGTGGGTGTGTGGAATGAGGAAGGGTGGGTGTGTGGGTGTGTGGGAAGAGGAAGGGTGTGTGGGAAGAGGAAGGGTGGGTGGGTGTGTGGGAAGAGGAAGGGTGGGTGGGTGTGTGGGAAGAGGAAGGGTGGGTGGGTGGGGTGTGTGGGAAGAGGAAGGGTGGGTGGGTGGGGTGTGTGGGAAGAGGAAGGGTGGGTGGGTGGGGTGTGTGGGAAGAGGAAGGGTGGGTGGGTGGGGTGTGTGGGAAGAGGGTGGGTGGGTGGGGTGTGTGGGAAGAGGAAGGGTGGGTGGGTGGGGTGTGTGGGAAGAGGAAGGGTGGGTGGGTGGGGGTGTGTGGGAAGAGGAAGGGTGGGTGGGTGGGGGTGGGGGTGTGTGGGAAGAGGAAGGGTGGGTGGGTGGGGTTGTGGGAAGAGTAAGGGTGGGTGGGTGGGGTTGTGGGAAGAGTAAGGGTGGGTGGGTGGGGTTGTGGGAAGAGTAAGGGTGGGTGGGTGGGGTTGTGGGAAGAGTAAGGGTGGGTGGGTGGGGTTGTGGGAAGAGTAAGGGTGGGTGGGTGGGGTTGTGGGAAGAGTAAGGGTGGGTGGGTGGGGTTGTGGGAAGAGTAAGGGTGGGTGGGTGGGGTTGTGGGAAGAGGAAGGGTGGGTGGGGTTGTGGGAAGAGGAAGGGTGGGTGGGGTTGTGGGAAGAGGAAGGGTGGGTGGGGTTGTGGGAAGAGGAAGGGTGGGTGGGGTTGTGGGAAGAGGAAAGGTGGGTGGGGTTGTGGGAAGAGGAAGGGTGGGTGGGGTTGTGGGAAGAGGAAGGGTGGGTGGGGTTGTGGGAAAAGGAAGGGTGGGTGGGGTGTGTAGGAAGAGGAAGGGTGGGTGGGTGGGGTGTGTAGGAAGAGGAAGGGTGGGTGGGTGGGGTGTGTGGGAAGAGGAAGGGTGGGTGGGTGGGGTGTGTGGGAAGAGGAAGGGTGGGTGGATGGGGTGTGTGGGAAGAGGAAGGGTGGGTGGGTGGGTGGGGTGTGTGGGAAGAGGAAGGGTGGGTGGGGTGTGTGGGAAGAGGAAGGGTGGGTGGGGTGTGTGGGAAGAGGAAGGGTGGGTGGGTGGGGTGTGTGGGAAGAGGAAGGGTGGGTGGGTGGGGTGTGTGGGAAGAGGAAGGGTGGGTGGGTGGGGTGTGTGGGAAGAGGAAGGGTGGGTGGGTGGGGGTGTGTGGGAAGAGGAAGGGTGGGTGGGGGTGTGTGGGAAGAGGAAGGGTGGGTGGGGGTGTGTGGGAAGAGGAAGGGTGGGTGGGGGTGTGTGGGAAGAGGAAGGGTGGGTGGGGGTGTGTGGGAAGAGGAAGGGTGGGTGGGGGTGTGTGGGAAGAGGAAGGGTGGGTGGGGGTGTGTGGGAAGAGGAAGGGTGGGTGGGGGTGTGTGGGAAGAGGAAGGGTGGGTGGGTGGGGGTGTGTGGGAAGAGGAAGGGTGGGTGGGTGGGGGTGTGTGGGAAGAGGAAGGGTGGGTGGGTGGGGGTGTGTGGGAAGAGGAAGGGTGGGTGGGGGTGTGTGGGAAGAGGAAGGGTGGGTGGGTGGGGGTGTGTGGGAAGAGGAAGGGTGGGTGGGTGGGGGTGTGTGGGAAGAGGAAGGGTGGGTGGGTGGGGGTGTGTGGGAAGAGGAAGGGTGGGTGGGTGGGGGTGTGTGGGAAGAGGAAGGGTGGGTGGGTGGGGGTGTGTGGGAAGAGGAAGGGTGGGTGGGTGGGGGTGTGTGGGAAGAGGAAGGGTGGGTGGGTGGGGGTGTGTGGGAAGAGGAAGGGTGGGTGGGTGGGGGTGTGTGGGAAGAGGAAGGGTGGGTGGGTGGGGGTGTGTGGGAAGAGGAAGGGTGGGTGGATGGGGGTGTGTGGGAAGAGGAAGGGTGGGTGGGTGGGGGTGTGTGGGAAGAGGAAGGGTGGGTGGGTGGGGGTGTGTGGGAAGAGGAAGGGTGGGTGGGTGGGGGTGTGTGGGAAGAGGAAGGGTGGGTGGGTGGGGGTGTGTGGGAAGAGGAAGGGTGGGTGGGTGGGGGTGTGTGGGAAGAGGAAGGGTGGGTGGGTGGGGGTGTGTGGGAAGAGGAAGGGTGGGTGGGTGGGGGTGTGTGGGAAGAGGAAGGGTGGGTGGGTGGGGGTGTGTGGGAAGAGGAAGGGTGGGTGTGTGGGAAGAGGAAGGGTGGGTGGGTGAGGGTGTGTGGGAAGAGGAAGGGTGGGTGGGTGGGGGTGTGTGGGAAGAGGAAGGGTGGGTGGGTGGGGGTGTGTGGGAAGAGGAAGGGTGGGTGGGTGGGGGTGTGTGGGAAGGGTGGGTGGGTGGGGGTGTGTGGGAAGGGTGGGTGGGTGGGGGTGTGTGGGAAGGGTGGGTGGGTGGGGGTGTGTGGGAAGAGGAAGGGTGGGTGGGTGGGGGTGTGTGGGAAGAGGAAGGGTGGGTGGGTGGGGGTGTGTGGGAAGAGGAAGGGTGGGTGGGTGGGGTGTGTGGGAAGAGGAAGGGTGGGTGGGTGGGGGTGTGTGGGAAGAGGAAGGGTGGGTGGGTGGGGGTGTGTGGGAAGAGGAAGGGTGGGTGGGTGGGGGTGTGTGGGAAGAGGAAGGGTGGGTGGGTGTGTGTGTGTGTGGGAAGAGGAAGGGTGGGTGGGTGGGGGTGGGAAGAGGAAGGGTGGGTGGGGTTGTGGGAAGAGGAAGGGTGGGGGTGTGAGGGAAGAGGAAGGGTGGGGGGGTGTGAGGGAAGAGGAAGGGTGGGGGGGTGTGGAAAGAGGAAGGGTGGGTGTGTGGGGGTGTGGGAAGAGGAAGTGTGGGTGGGTGTTGTGAAATAGCAGTAAAGAAGAGTAAATATGATGTATTTTTATTAAAAGTAGTTAAAAAGAGCATTTAATAAAGAAAAAAATGTTGGTACAAATAAAAAGAATATTTTAAAATAAAAGTTTGCGAGCGTAGAGCATCCAGAGATTGGCGTTCGGAGGGCATTGTTAGATGTCAAATGTTTGTACAAATGTTTGTTAATAAAGTTAAAAATGTTGTCAGAAAAAAAAAAAAAAAATTATTTTGAAATGAGTTGTTGGTGAAAGTGGTGTGTGCGGAGCGCATGCAGAGATTGGCGTGCGGAGGGCATTGGAAGATTGAAATGTATGTAGTTGAAGTGTGAATAATGTTGAATGTATGAATGTAATATGTGTGGTGATGTGTGAATTAATCAAAGTTGATTAAAAATGAAAGTATGATATAGCGGCAAGGAAGAAATTATAAGAATGGATAAAAAAAAAAATAGCAAAGCGGGGGTAATGTAAATAAAAAGTATTATAGCGGCTATGAAAGAAAGAAAATAAAACAAAATATAATATAAATGGATAATAGTAAAAGAAATGTAGTGTGTCGGCCATTTTATAAATTGAATTGACACTGCGTAGGTGCACGCCATTGTAGAAATTCGGAGCGCCGTTCGGAGGTCATTGGTAGATGTAAAATGTTTGTAGAAATTTGTGTTAATAAAGTTTTACATTTTGGCTGAAAAAAAAAATGTTGAAAAAAAAAAGTTTCTGCGGAGCGCATCCAGAGATTGGCGTGCGGAGGGCATTGGAAGATTTAAATGTATGTAGTTGATGTGTGAATGATGTTGAATGTATTAATGTAATATGTGTGGCGATGTGTGAATGAAGGAAAGTTGAGTAAAAGTGAAAGTATGATATAGCGGCTATGCAAAAAAATAAAGAAAGGAATAAATAATGATATAGCGGCTATGGAAAAAAATAAATAAAGGACTAAATTATAAGAATGGATAAAAAAAATACATTAGCAAAGTGTAAAGAAAATGTATTATAGCGGCTATGAAATAAAGAGAAAATAAATGAAAAGATGGTATAAATGGATAATAGGAAAAGAAAATTAGTGTCGGCCATTTTAGACATTTAATTGACACTGCGTAGGTGCACGCCAAACGTACGGCATTGTAGTGATAGAAATTTATTGTAATTGTAAGTGAGTAGTTTGAGAAGAAATTGAAGTTGATAAAGAGTAGGCGGTGAGCGGCGTCCATGTGTTTGTAGAGGCAAATCTTTGTATTTAGTAGTTGTAAAGGCAAAAGTTTGGTAAATTAATGTAGTTGATGTGTGAATGATGTAGAATGTTAAGTGTGTCGGCCATTTTACAAATAGAATTTACACTGCGTAGGTGCACGGCATTGTAGAAAGAGAAATACATTTGAATTAGTACCAGAGTTTGTGGGGCATTAGTAAAAATGTAGAAAGAGTGCGTTGTGGGTGGCGGTTTATAGGGGTATTTGCACAGGCCGGTGTAATGTGCGCGCGAGTTAATGGACGCGTGCGGGCAGTGTAATGTGCGCGGCGGCGGGCATATATGAGGTGGGCAGAGAGCGGGCGGTGTAACGGGCGCTGTAATATGAGCGGTTCGTGGCGGAGGGAGAATGAAGGTAATGGGCGGCAGTTTAGTAAGGGTAATGGGCCGCTGTAATATGTGCGGTTTAGAGGATTGTCGTTGCGGAGGGAGAGGCGCCCATATATGAGGTGGGCAGAGAGCGGGCGGTGTAAGGTCCGCTGTAATATGAGCGGGTCGTTGCGGAGGGAGAATGAAGGTAATGGGCGGCAGTTTAGTAAGGGTAATGGGCCGCTGTAATATGTGCGGTTTAGAGGATTGTCGTTGCGGAGGGAGAGGCGCCCATATATGAGGTGGGCAGAGAGCGGGCGGTGTAAGGTCCGCTGTAATATGAGCGGGTCGTTGCGGAGGGAGAATGAAGGTAATGGGCGATTGTCGTTGCGGAGGGAGAATTGTAAATGTGTGTAATGTGTAAGATGTGTGTAAGATGTGTGTGTGTGTGCACAGGGGTGACAGTGTGTGTGTGACAGTGAGTGTGTGTACAGTGTTAAGTGACACTGAGTGTGAGGGGGTGACTGTGTGTACAGGGTTGTGTGTGAGTGTGGGGGGTTGTGTGTGAGTGTGGGGGGTGAGTGACACTGAGTGTGTGTGAGTGTGAGTGTGGGGGGTGAGTGACACTGAGTGTGTGTGGGGTGACAGTGTGTGTGTGACAGTGGGTGTGTGTACAGTGTTCAGTGACACTGAGTGTGAGGGGGTGACTGTGTGTACAGGGTTGTGTGTGAGTGTGGGGGGTTGTGTGTGAGTGTGGGGGGTGAGTGACACTGAGTGAGTGTGAGTGTGAGGGGGTGACTGTGTGTACAGGGTTGTGTGTGAGTGTGGGGGGTGAGAGTGTGGGGGGTTGTGTGTGAGTGTGGGGGGTGAGAGTGTGACATGTCAACTTACCAAGGAGTCGTCAGAGGTTCTGGCCGTGTGGTGTGACTGCAAGTGTGTGAGAGTGAAGGAGGTGATGTCACAGTGGGGCGTACCTCTTGGACCAATGAGATTCACCGGGCGTACCTCTTGGGCAATGACAGTCACGGACCAATGAGATTCACCGCAGATAGCACTAACCTCACTAACCATTCGATTTTATATATTAAGATTGAAGCAGGGGGGTCTCCGCTACTGAACCCTGTTACTTTCAGCTCTGGGGACCCCCTTGCTTCATACCTCCGTAGGGGGTACCAGCATCCCTGCAGGTAGGGAACTGTGTGCCTAACGAAATGGCAGCATTTAAATGTCACGCGGGCCAATAGGAAGCCGTGACATCATCCCTTGTGGTTTCCTATTGGCCCACATGACTGGGCGGCTTCAAACTGTAGGAAATACCGGTACGGCTATGAAGGTATGTATGTATGTCTGCACACAGGGGTCCCCAGAGCTCAAATTAATGGGGTTCAGCTCTGGAGACCCTCTGCTTCAATCCTATAGCATAAAAACAATTAATCAAGCAATGCAACTTGTAGTGCTGCTTTAATCGCTACTCAATAGAAAACAACCGGGAACCACTGGAACACAAGCTGTGCTAACACCTTAAACCAGAGCTCACGTTTCTATATAAAACAGGCACGAATATTCAGAGAGGTTTGGGACTTGAAAAAAATGTGACACTGAAGCATATGTTCAGCAAAATAAAACATCTGTGTATGCTCGAAAGGCAATGTCGTCCAAAATAAAATCTCTAAAAAAAGAAGGCAGGTGTAATTTGGGAAAGCGCATCGCACTTTTCACAGCACTGACACATTTTGCAAGAACAAAAAAAAGATCTGTTCGTCTGTTGTAGTCTGACACCTTCCAGAAGTTGTAATGCTGCCCAGATGCAAACTAATCAAACCGCACCCAGTTTCTATATCACAGAGCTCATTCACATGGTGTCTGCCTCGTTCCATGTGTCTGTACACAAGTGTTCTTTTTACACCTTGCAATACAAAACTATAATTGTATAAACACATCAGCCTAGATTCTGCATGGTCTACAGACACCATTTATTTACCGGTTATTTCTTTGTGCAGATCTGTAATACCATATTGGGACAGGTAGTGGTTTCCAATCTTTTTAAACAAGGTCTCCCAAAAGCATTTCTATTTGCCATTGGGATTCCCGATTCTGTATTTGGTTCGTACACAAAGAAAGGTGTTTTGTGTCCACACAAAAATCCTATTTAAAAAAATGATAATACCACCAATTTATTTATAATTGGATTATTGTTGCAGTAAAACTGCCATTCTTTTTTATCTATCCCTCTCTCTGACTCACTCTCCATGTATCCCTCTATATAGCCATAGCCTTCTTAATTTCTAGGTGTAGTATCTATCAGCGTAAATTTCCCTCCTGTTACTTTGAACTTTCCTTTTAAAGAGGCAGTCCAATTGGTACTTAAAACAAATATATATATATACATATATACACATTATATATATATATATATATATATAATATATATATATATATATATATATATATATATATATATATATATATATATATATATACATACATATATACATATACACACTTATATATATATTTTTTTTTTTAATGAATGTCGCCTTTGATTACCTTTATTGAAAACAAATGACCTAAGCTGCCAATAAGTTTGTTCTCCCGTGATCGATCAGCAAAAACCCTGCTTTCCTGGGTTCACATAATGGCTTCCTTTCAGTTTCAATCAATCCTTCAGTCAGTGTAACTCAGCAGCTACAATGTATCCGGATATTACTACGGCCAGTAACATTGCCTATTGTTACAGCTTGCAGCTCAAACTGCTGAGAACATTGGCAACAAATTATCACAAATAGGGAAATGTTGTAAAGATCTTGCACTGCTGGGGAGGAGTGCTAACGCCTGCTATAGAAATCAAAGAGTGCTCAGTGTATGAACTCATTAAATATGGCATTAAGAGTTGAATATTTTTTTAATGCATTAAGTGTTATCTAATACTACAGAACTGATTTATTAAAAAAAAAAAAAATACACATGTAGGATATTGCTTGGGTATCTCCTTTAAGTCTCCCCCCAGGTTTAAGCTTATTTTCATATACATTTTATTGCCCATTATTTATACATAATTGAAGTATAAGTGATATATTAAATTTTTATTTTTTTTTCGAATTAAATTTTGTTGTTGAGCATTTCCTCTTGTGTAACTAATATTATGTAACTATTTAAACAATACAGACAGGCGCCAATATGTCCATAGGTGGAAATGAATGTCCAGCACTGAAAGAGTCTCAAATAGTAGATAGCTGCAGAGGTATCTTCCCAGCTTGACTTCAGTATGTGAACTCCGTCAGCATAGTGCATGGAAGAGAAATAAACAAAGAAAACACATCATAGTGCAATATTGCAAATACTATACATGCAGGACCAACAAGACAAGACAAACACTACATATAACAAGCAAGGCTGACTATAACTAAAAGATAAATTTATTAAACACAATAATGATGAGGTAGCAGATGTGGGATCCGGTGGGTAAAACCGGAATCCTACTTACAAGACCGCCACAGATCATAAGCAGGGGTTTACAGGTGAGTGATGACCGGCTGCAGCTCCGTTAGTACTTCTGGCATCCAGGGTTCTCCTCCGCTCCGTGACCGGAAGCGCGTCACACCAAGCGACTCGACGGTTCTCCTGGAGCTGTCTGTGAAGCTGTCTCCGGAAATGCACTCACAGGGGGTGGGTGAAATCGCCGAGTGTCCTCTCTCTGAATTTAACAGCTGCTGCAATACTTGCAAGTCCTCTGCCACTCTCATCAACGAATAAACAAATCGGCCCAACGCGTTTCGTGCGCATGCGCACTTCTTCAGGGGTGAATGGGTACTGGACATGGATTTCTTATATAATGACAGAACCATTTCAATTGGATGTTGTCGCCAAATACTGATACTTGATTGGCTAAAGCTGCTGTCAATCATGCCCATAGGAACAATCAGCCTCACTAACACATACATAACAAACAATGACAACAGATCTAATATAATAATAATAAAATTGCAAATAGAAGAGGTTATTTAAATATACACCTGTGGATATCGTAAACTAGACACTCAATCAAAAAATATCACATCAAGCATTAAAAATTACATGAATATAAATATATATATATTATAAAAATAAATAAATAATTTAATTATTTTAAGACAATTACTAATCATTTAAAAAAAGCTCCCAGGTCAAAATCAATGTTTAAGCCATTTGGAGAGAGGGTTTTCAGCTCATAGATCCAGTATGACTCCCGTCTACTGATCTGATTGAGCTGATCGCCCCCCCCTCCAGCTGGCCCGCACTGTTTCAATGGCCTGGCACTTCAGCCCAGCCGGATTTTTATTATGATGAATTAAAAAATGGTGCGAAACACTATGTGTAATGAGACCTCTCTTTATATTATATATATGCTCATACACTCTCCTCTGATAGCACCTCCCTGTGCGGCCCACATACTGAAGGCCGCAGGGGCACTGGAGTAAATAGATCACAAATGAAGTATGGCAATTAATGTGAGACTTGATGTTATAAGTTTTTAAAGTCACATTGGATCTAAATATTTTAGTGTTATCACTATATGAACAAGCAGTACACCTGGTACATTTAAAAAACCTATTGTTGCATTTGTCGACACAGATTCACCATGCTCTAAAGGACAACTAGGTGCCAATCGTGATTTCAAATTAGAGGATTTGGTGAAAATAATTTTTGGTTTAGCTGGAAGACATTGTGCTAGCGTAAAAAACAGAAAAAATACTGTGCGCTACTACCTAACTAACTAACCTAAAAATATAATATATGAATATATATACTATACAGTGCAGTGACTAAACCGTATAAATATGTGGAAAAGAATAAACCACAACTCCCACAGTGAGGTATATAGAAAATAAATTATATCACATAACCGTGTTGCTGTAAAGGGCGTCTGCTGCAATAAACACAGGGGGTGGCTCAGCACCCCACACACTCTAAGAAAATGGAAACAAAAGAAAACAGCGCACAACGCCAAATAGTGAAGCAAGTTTTACAATATAATATCAATTAAAGGGGTAATATATCTGCGTACATGATAAAGGTTGGTAAAGTGCATTTAGTGTGTTTCACACTGATTACCACTCGGCAGCTGTTGTCAGGAGAGTCTGGTGCTTGCTTCTCTCAGCTAGTGCCACTCCGTTGGTTCTGGGGCAGGGTTCTTGTCTGGACTTCTCATCCGTCAGTACTTCGCTCCCAAGGGAGTTTCCCTTTAAGCAACCAGGCTCCGCTGCAGGTAATGGTGCTCAGTGGGACCACTCAAGCTTCCAAGCTGTCTGGAGCAGCTCATGTAGCTCAACAGGTGAATCCTCTGCACGGAGGTTAGACCGCAGCTTGCAGGGGCACACTCGGCGTGCCACGATGCCGCTCCGTCGCGGGACGCTGCGTGATGACGTCACTGTCTCCGCAGCAGTGATGGAATCGGCAGGGAGGTAATAAAGTCTTGCAAAGTCTCTCAAAAAGGCCCAAATCAGCACACAAGAATGATAATAGCAGGGCAAAGCCAAAAAATAGGCAAATAGCAGATATAAGGCAATAGAAATATGTCATCCAATGGGCCTTTTTGAGAGACTTTGCAAGACTTTATTACCTCCCTGCCGATTACTGCTACTATTACCTGAGATTTTGGCCTACAGCCTTAGCTTGTGCTGTGCAAGGTTGGTTTCATGTTAGTGCACCATATATCACTTCTAATCACTGTTGACACTACATATATGGTTATATACTATATTCTCCCATTTACTAATGGGGGAGGAGGGGTGTAGTATGTGTATGTGTTTTTTGGGGAAAAAAATAAATAAAGGGGCTTATTATTGTGAGATGCATTTTATTCCCCCACATATTTTTTCGTATGTTAATGCTTATACAGTATATACCTATTAGTGTGTGTACAGTATATGTATGTGTATGGCTACGCTTATAGTGCCGGCGACGCCAGGCTACGGTCGCTGGAAAAATCAAATTGAGATGACTTCCAGCGATCGCGACCAAGCCGTCGCTCCGCGCTTACTATAAGCGCATGTGACGGTGGCAATGCACTTGTTTTGACGTGACGTCGCGTCGCTGGCACTATAAGCGCAGCCTATGTGTTTGTGGCTGTGTAATACTCATGAATGTGTTGCGGCTCTCGGAATAATTTGGAGAAAGATTTTTTTTTATAAAATGTCTCTTCTTCCTTGAGCGGCTGCAGGCCCCGGACCTACGCTCCTTTCTGCAAAATTGTATCTATTCTAGGCAAGTTGTGTGACGTCTCACTTCCCTGCTCATCAGGGTCTCCCTAAATCCATGCCCACGCTGAAGCAGGAGGGGGCAGTTAAACTGATTTCTCAGCATGACAGACAGGTCACGTGAGCGGTTCGCCCAATGAGGGCAAACCAGCTCCATGACGTCATTGACACCCCCCTAGACACGCCCACCGATACCATCGCATACCATGGCCGAAAAATGCACCCGCTTCAAGCGGGTGACGTCACGGCCGCGCGCCCCTCCGCATGGGCGAAGGCACTATGGACCTGGCCTTAGTGTCCTGCTCAGCCAAATCTGCCTCCTTCTCTAAGCCATCTGCTGTTCTGCCCCTCATCTCTCCACCAGTGTCTCACCTAAGATAACTTATGCACACTGACCTCACCTCAGGTACACCCTACACATATGTGTTTGCCAAGTTCTCTCTCATATATATATATATATAAAAAGAGAGAGAACAGTTGCAGGGTTCTTTATTCAAGGAATAGACGTTATGGCGGCGGTTCAGCCAATGACGGCGAACCAGCCGCGTGACGTCATTACTGCGCCCCCACCGTCGGCTCTCCTGCTCTTCAACCGCAGACCACAGGTCGCGGCTGAAATGGGTTCATGTGCCGCCAGACGCTCCGGCGCGTGTGCAGCCATGACCACTGCGGCCGTAGCCTAATGCATCTTCGTGTCACTAACGTGGTTGCCATGTGTGTTTGCACTTCAGTTACTTGTGGAAAAACAAAAGACAAGGATTCAAGCGCAAATACCATTTAGTGAATTAGGACCCAATAAGCCTGATAGTGATGATAAAGATATTAAATATATACAACTGGAGGTAGTGCAGCTACGGGGAAAAAGGACTCAATCCAAGTCCAAACAGGTACACCAAGGCAAGTGGATCAGGAGCGCAAATACATCCAGATTATGTGGAAAAAGAATAAAATATATAGTGCAATATGTTGTGACTGGAAGATCAGAGGATGAGACTTAGTAATTATCTCACTCACAATGTTGATGATAATACAGGCAGTGGGGTTGTATGGAGGAACTAACTCCGACAGTTCTTCCGGTGTTCCCAGAAGACGTCCTCAGGATCAGATGGATAATGTGGGCGGAATTCCCACGTGGAAACGAGAGAGAGGGCACAAAGTAGTGCAGGCTGTTTTTATAAAGAAAATGTAACTAAAGTAATACACTCACAAATCAATAGATGATACAGGCAGTGAGACCACCCAGTGTCTGATGGTGAAAAGGAAAAACCACAGCAGTCCCTCCTTCTCTGGATTTCTTCCTGTGACGGCCCGTCCACAGGGGAAGAAGTTAGAGTCCAGGGAATGGTTTAACCATATAGGTCCCCAGCAAGTCCACAACGGATTCACCATGCACACCTCAGGGGAAGAACGCAGGTAATCGTGCAAGTACTTTTATGCACGATCACAAACGGCACTTTATCTTTTACAACACAATGGCAGCCCACGTTCAAAATAATCGGGTATCTAAATCCATCAACTCCAGATATGAGGACTAGCAAGATTGACATTTACATGTCAAATGAAGCACCAATAAAGGAAAGTCTGCATGGTTTAGTGCTTGCAACTCTTTAGCAAGTCTCCTGATAAAACAGTTTATAGCTATTGTGCAAAAATGAAACAGATGTGTCACATCGCACAAATCAACCAGCTACCAGTAAAGCATGTCTTCAAGAAGTGGAAATGCCATTGAAAAGTGCCCGTATTGTACTTGAATGCAATAAAACACAATTTTCAAAAACATACCATTAGAAAGCTAGTTGGGCACTGAAATAAAATGGTGATGCCATATTTATGCTACGGGAACAGAAACACAATGCTTAGAACATATTCGTTTTTCTTTCAAATAAAACTGACATGAAGTTTACCTTTGTAAATAAAAATGTGGGAGCATTATTTGCAATTACACTTCAACCACCGATGTCTTCCATTTTTAAGGAAACATTCAGTATAACTTTGTTTCTCTTACAATATGTCACATTTGGTATTTAGAGAAGGAATGCAATTCAGACATCTAAAGAATTTCTGAACAGAATAAAAATGGAATGGAACCGATGTTGACAGGTCTGTCAAAAAGGCAAGTTCCATATACTCTAAGGAAGAAGGGATTGCTGTTTAAACACCACCACGTATATTTGCAAACATACTATAACCCAGTTATCGTTATTCAACTCCCACAATACCGTTTTGAAGGGCAAATCAAAGCCTACAGCATTACACCTTCAATAAAGGTAAAATCTATATTGAGTTCAAAGAAAAATGGCCAAATGAGAAACTTCTTTCCATTGTAGAGCAGAATTGTTTTGTCTGTTTCTCTACATCCGGCTCTTTCATTGGTTATTGATATTCTTAATATTTTCCTTATTAAAATATATTACACCAAGAGAGATACTCTTAATTAGGATGTAAGTCAAGTTTTCAAGTATGTTCAGGAATAGAAACCAGGGTGACAGACATTTTAATAAGAGCTAAAGAAGTATGTTGATCAAAGCAAGTTACAGTTAGCAAGGGATGTTGTAAGTTCAGACAAATATAATTCAATCAAAAGTGTTTTTTGAACTGCCAATTAAAATGCACTTGTATTTTAAAAACACAAACACAGTCCCTGCAAGCTCAAAACCCAAATCTAAATATGTATATATATATATATATATATATATATATATATATATATATATATATATATGTGTATGTGTGTGTGTTACTGGGTCATTATCTAATGCAGCGGTGCGCAATCTAGGGGCCGTGACATTTTTCTGGGAGGGGAGAGCGCAGCACATACGGACGCCCTTCTCACTTTCCCACAACAGTTAAATAAAATGCTGTGGAACGCGAGGCGTCTGTATGCCTCTTACCTGCTCTCCAGCGTCACCAGGTCAACACGAGTCAAATGATGCTGCCGCTGCCGGAGGAAAGGTAAGGGGGGGGGGGGAGGGCAGGCAGGGGGTGCAAACATTACGCACCCCTGATCTAATGTATACAAAAAAAGACAGAAATAAAACAATGCTACATCCAACATGACTTGATTAAATTAAATTCTCTCTGTTATTCTCATAAGTAAGGGGCCCTTTGGCTAAACCATTATAATCATGCAACCACGTCACGGTTAACCCTTTACTGCAGGTCCTACACTGCATGCGCATCTTCTCCTTACCTCTCTGTTGGAGGAAGAAGGCCCCCAATAGACTGGTCATCACAGGTATATATCAGGACCGGCCAATTAGGCCCAGGCCATGGTTAGTGCTTGCTTGCTTAAGCGTGCTCTCGCTTGCTGATGCTTGCCACTGAGCCCCTACAGCCGCAATTAAAGCGGCTTTAGTAGGGGCTCGCGCATGCTTTCCGTTGCTTGCTCAGGCGCGCTTGAACAGAGCCGACAGTGAAATTTTAAATTCACGCGCTGACTCCGCTCACGTGACGCCTCAGCAACCAATGAAAGGACGAGCAGGGAAATTGAATGTGGTACTTATTGTCTGGCGCCAGCGGAGTGAGTGTGTGTGTGTTGATGTGCGTGTGTGTGTGTTGATGTGCGGTGCTGTCAGCCTGCGGGATATGGGGGGGGCTTGCGCCGCCAGTGGGGGGGAGCGGGTGATGTGCCCCCTTCTGCCCGATTCCTGTGGCTATCAGCCTGCGGGAGATGGAGGGGGCTTGCTCCGCCGGGGGGGGGGGGGGGAGCGGGTGATGTGCCCCCTTCTGCCCGATTCCTGTGGCTGTCAGCCCGTGCGGGAGATGGAGTGGGGTTGCGCCGCCAGGGGGGGGGGGGGAGCGGGTGATGTGTCCCCCTTCTGCCCCGATCACCGTAGCTGCCTCCCTGCCTGCGCGGGAGATGGGGGGGGGGGGTTGAGCGGCCGCCGGGGGAGGGGGGGGGGGGTGAGGAAGGGGTTGTGTTCCGGAGCAGTGGTGGCAGCAAGGTGGTGCGTGTGATTATATATATATATGTATGTGTGTGTGG
>NC_134493.1:47387959-47403628 GCF_040206685.1 Ascaphus truei
CGGCGTGCATCTCTGTCATTGTTGGGCGTTCCCCTATGGCTGTATGCAAACCTTACGTAGCGCATAATTACTACGGACCGACTGGAGGACGGATACTGGAGACCCAGGATTCGTGTGAAGATCACTGAAGGATCCAACTTCGCCAACCCAGGATCGGACCGTGGTGGATGTCGGCGGATGCGGAGGTCCAGGCGTGCGTTTTACGTGGTAACATGTCCCCAACGGGTACTGCCTGAATGATCAAGTTTTTTTTCTACGGGCATTACTTATCCACTTCGCAATTAGCACATTATCATTTTTAATTATCTATGAGTTGTGCGCTTTTTTCTTTTTCACGTGAGATATAACAGCAAGAAAACCCATCAAATAAAAAAAGGTGCATTTTAATTATTATCAGTTTAAGTGCTATACTGTACCTATAATTACACCTGGCATATTTCTAGTGCCAGCAGGTTTCCACAAGAAAACAAAAGGCAAAAGAACATGCAAAATTATGCATAGTGTTTAGTTTACGGATTTAACTCTGTACCCATGGATTGACACCATCGTCCATGATTGGCATTGACATCTGTTGAGCATTTCATGTTCTGTCCAATTCATTTACGCAAAATGTATTTCTGTAAAGAATACCAAGTGTTCATGTTAGATACATCCATTAGCAAGTTGTAAAATAAATGTATACCCATAGTGAAAATAGAATGTACCGGAATGAAATATGCAGAAACCCCCGAAAGAGTGTAATTGTAGCCGAACAATGAATATGAATATTCATCATACAAAATAAGTGTAAGGAGAACAAGCACAGGGGCCCATGTACTAAGTGTTGCAAATTGCATTTTTGGCGAAAGATTGGTGTACGAAAATCTTGCTCTTGTATGCGCCCAACTACTAACTTTATTCATTGTGCGCCTTATGCGGCAAAAATTGTTTCTAGTCGAATATTTTGGCACACAAATTAAATGTGTTTGACGTGCAGGTGTTCATGGTATCTGCTAAATAATAAAGTGTATATAAACCCCCAAAAAGTGGAACACATGTCAAAATCATCCACCAACTTAAACCCTAAAAAGTCTGTTCATATTCTTGGCGCTGGTATGAATTGCCATGTATCAACCAAAAATGAACGCAAGCATGGATGTTTTATTCTGCAGGTTAACAAAATACAAGGTAAGGTGGGCTCTATTTCCTTCCCCCTTGGTGATTTAAATGCCCTTACAGGGGGCTCTAGATCAGGAGGGGGCTGTATGGCATCTGCATCATCAAGGGGGCTGGACAGTGTTTCCTATCCTGTCCAGCCACCTTGATGTAGATGCCCAAATATGCAGCCACACGCCAGACGTACCAGAGCAGTGCAAATCGCGGCATTGAGGACAGCAAGTCTGGCTACATCTGTATGTGCAACAACTATATGTCATTGACATTTTGACAACTATAGTATGAAATGGGACATAACATGTACATAGACTTTGCTTGAAGCTGTACATCATTTATTGTATGTTACATGTACAGTATGTAACATAAAAGTTTTGACAATAGTGGAGAATAGTGTGCAAATGTACGTCACATTTTATATGTCATGACCATTCAATTAAAAACAGAGAGTAGGTGCAAGCTCGCATATAGAAATCAAATTTATAGCACAGATGCCAACCAGGCACCTAAAAATAGACACATTGTGACAAGAGCATATCCAGGGATATAGCTGTGAAATGCGCCCTTACACGCTGAGCTAGAACAAGCGCTTTTGGAATACTTTTGATTTCACGATGGGAGCTTGCGCTTTTTCTCTGTCCTTAGATTCCTGTTTGGGACGAGGTTATCGTCCAGCAGAGCTGCAGCATAACTGGGGATTCCACTTTGTGAAGACGCAGTCTCTATCTTCTGGACTTCAAATAGTTTTCACTGGCTGATAAAACAGCAATCATCAACATTCATTGTGTCACACTCACACCGTAGGTAATCTTAATCACGTTGACCTTCAAGCTGATTTTTTTATGATGAACTATTCTGGACATTAAAACTAGATTGTAAGGTTCGTTTTTGAATATATATATATAGCTCAGTGGCTGATACTTTACACCTCATACATAAACCTTGGCCCCTTGCAGACGCACTTACCAGAACACCCTCCTACTGTCTCTGTACGTTCTTCCTACCTACCAATTAGACTGTAAGCTCTTCGGAGCAGGCACACCTTTTCCTAAATGTTACTTTTATGTCTGAAGCACTTCTCCCGATTATGTTATTTGTATTATTTGTTATCTATATGATTGTCACGTGTATTACTGCTGTGAAGCGCTATGTACATTAACGGTGCTATATAAATAAAGACATACAATACATATATATGCATTTTCCCCTTTTTTGTGATCACGAGCACGTTATATAGATATTATAGAATGTGTATTATATATTGATCGATACCATACACTTTTTTTCCTCACTATCACTTGCACATTTTGTTTAGTTAGAGACAATTTTTTCTGCTTTAGATGAACATTTAATTACCTGCTTCTTCACCTGGCATTGGTCGCCCAGTATCTCCGAGGTCAGGTATTCCAACGCTCTGGATGCATGACTGCCTTCAGCAAAGTTTAATCCGAGGCGTCGAGGACGGTGAGACCAGACCAGCCGGCGCTCCCTCTGTCCCGCTTGGGTTCCAATGCCATTTGTTCTTTTTCTTTTCTTTTAATGTCTGCATATCTTTTGTTGCAGTTCTGGACGGTACGTGGAACGCTGCCAGGACTGCTCACAGCAGCAGTTATGTCTCTCCCTTTAGCATTTGTAATTGCCATTGACGTGTTAGAGGCCATCTTCCCCTCAATGACCTCATACCACTGCACTATTTTTGATATTAATACCACATTCTCAACTTTGGAAAATGTTAAACTAGGCAGCCGCTGCTACTCAGCTGCATCAGTGCCATGTGCAGGTTGGAGAGCCTGTGACATTGTCTCCCCTGGGTCTTGCTGCTGTGCCCTGTCTCACTCACTGCTTCTCTCCCTTCGTCCTATCCTGGCTTGCTCCTGCACTAATCTGAGATCCTCACTCCTCAACCTGCCACTCCTGCGATCCTCACTCCTCAACCCGCCACTCCTGCAATCCTCACTCCTCAACCCGTCACTCCTGCGATCATCACTGCTCAACCTGCCACTCCTGCGATCCTCACTCCTCAACTCGCCACTCCCGCGATCATCACTGCTCAATCCGCCACTCCTGCGATCCTCACTCCTCAACCTGCCCCTCACTCCTCAACCCGCCACTCCTACGATCCGCACTCCTCAACCTGCCACTCCTGCGATCCTCACTCCTCAACCCGCCCCTCACTCCTCAACCCGCCACTCCTGCGATCCGCACTCCTCAACCTGCCACTCCTGCGATCCTCACTCCTCAACCCAGCCCTCACTCCTCAACCCGCCACTCCTGCAATCCGCACTCCTCAACCCGCCACTCCTGCGATCCTCACTCCTCAACCCGCCACTCCTGCGATCCTCACTCCTCAACCCTCCACTCCTGCGATCATCACTGCTCAACCCGCCACTCCTGCGATCCTCACTCCTCAACCCACCACTCCTGCGATCCTCACTCCTCAACCCGTCACTCCTGTGATCCTCACTCCTCAACCCGCCACTCCTGCGATCCTCACTCCTCAACCCGCCACTCCTGCGATCCTCACTGGTCAACCCACCACTCCTGCGATCCTCACTCTCAACCCGCCACTCCTGCGATCATCACTGCTCAACCTGCCACTCCTGCGATACACACTCCTCAACCCGCCACTCCTGCGATCCTCACTCCTCAACCTGCCACTCCTGCGATCCTCACTCCTCAACCTGTCACTCCTGCGATCCTCACTCCTCAACCCGCCACTCCTGCGATCATCACTGCTCAACCTGACACTCCTGCGATCCTCACTCCTCAACCCGCCACTCCTGCGATTCTCACTCCTCAACCCGCCACTCCTGCAATCCTCACTCCTCAACCCGCCACTCCTGCAATCCGCACTCCTCAACCCGCCACTCCTGCAATCCTCACTCCTCAACCCGCCACTCCTGCGATCCTCACTGCTCAACCCACCACTCCTGCGATCCTCACTCTCAACCCGCCACTCCTGCGATCATCACTGCTCAACCCGCCACTCCTGCGATACTCACTCCTCAACCCACCACTCCTGCGATCCTCACTCCTCAACCCACCACTCCTGCGATCCTCACTCCTCAACCCGTCACTCCTGCGATCCTCACTCCTCAACCCGCCACTCCTGCGATCATCACTGCTCAACCCGCCACTTCTGCGATCCTCACTCCTCAACCCGCCACTCCTGCGATCATCACTGCTCAACCCGCCACTCCTGCGATCCTCACTCCTCAACCCGCCACTCCTGCGATCCTCACTCCTCAACCCGCCACTCCTGCAATCCTCACTCCTCAACCCGCCACTCCTGCGATCCGCACTCCTCAACCCGCCACTCCTGCAATCCTCACTCCTCAACCCGCCACTCCTGCAATCCGCACTCCTCAACCCACCACTCCTGCAATCCTCACCCCGCCACTCCTGCGATCCGCACTGCTCAACCCGCTACTCCTGTGATCCGCACTGCTCAACGTGCCACTCCTGCGATCCGCACTGCTCAACCCGCCACTCCTACGATCCTCACTCCTCAACCCACCACTCCTGCGATCCTCACTCCTCAACCCGCCACTCCTACGATCCTCACTCCTCAACCCACCACTCCTGTGATCCTCACTCCTCAACCTGCACTCCTGCGATCCTCACTCCTCAACCCGCCACTCCTGCGATCCGCACTGCTCAACCCGCTACTCCTGCGATCCGCACTGCTCAACCCGCCACTCCTGCGATCCTTACTCCTCAACCCGCCACTCCTGCGATCCGCACTCCTCAACCCGCCACTCCTGCGATCCGCACTCCTCAACCCGCCACTTCTGTGGTCCTGAATCCTCAACCTGCCACTCCTGCGATTCGCACTGCTCAACCCGCCACTCCTACGATCCTCACTCCTCAACCCGCCACTCCTGCGATCCTCACTCCTCAACCCGCCACTCCTACGATCCTCACTCCTCAACCCGCCACTCCTGCAATCCTCACTCCTCAACCCATCACTCCTGCGATCCTCACTGCTCAACCCGCCACTCCTGTGATCCTCACGGCTCAACCCGCCACTCCTGCGATCCTCACTCCTCAACCCGCCACTCCTGCGATCCTCACTCCTCAACCCGCCACTCCTGCAATCCTCACTGCTCAACCCGCCACTCCTGCGATACTCACTCCTCAACCCGCCACTCCTGCGATCCGCACTCCTCAACCCGCCACTCCTGCGATCCGCACTCCTCAACCCGCCACTTCTGTGGTCCTGAATCCTCAACCTGCCACTCCTGCGATCCTCACTCCTCAACCCATCACTCCTGCGATCCTCACTGCTCAACCCGCCACTCCTGCGATCCTCACTGCTCAACCCGCCACTCCTGTGATCCTCACGGCTCAACCCGCCACTCCTGCGATCCTCACTCCTCAACCCGCCACTCCTGCGATCCTCACTCCTCAACCCGCCACTCCTGCAATCCTCACTGCTCAACCCGCCACTCCTGCGATACTCACTCCTCAATCCGCCACTCCTGCGATCTGCACTCCTCAACCCGCCACTCCTGCGATCCGCACTCCTCAACCCGCCACTTCTGTGGTCCTGAATCCTCAACCTGCCACTCCTGCGATTCGCACTGCTCAACCCGCCACTCCTATGATCCTCACTCCTCAACCCACCACTCCTGTGATCCTCACTCCTCAACCTGCACTCCTGCGATCCTCACTCCTCAACCCGCCACTCCTGCGATCCGCACTGCTCAACCCGCTACTCCTGCGATCCGCACTGCTCAACCCGCCACTCCTGCGATCCTTACTCCTCAACCCGCCACTCCTGCGATCCGCACTCCTCAACCCGCCACTCCTGCGATCCGCACTCCTCAACCCGCCACTTCTGTGGTCCTGAATCCTCAACCTGCCACTCCTGCGATTCGCACTGCTCAACCCGCCACTCCTACGATCCTCACTCCTCAACCCGCCACTCCTGCGATCCTCAATCCTCAACCCGCCACTCCTACGATCCTCACTCCTCAACCCTGCACTCCTGCGATCCTCACTCCTCAACCCATCACTCCTGCGATCCTCACTGCTCAACCCGCCACTCCTGCGATCCTCACTGCTCAACCCGCCACTCCTGTGATCCTCACGGCTCAACCCGCCACTCCTGCGATCCTCACTCCTCAACCCGCCACTCCTGCGATCCTCACTCCTCAACCCGCCACTCCTGCAATCCTCACTGCTCAACCCGCCACTCCTGCGATACTCACTCCTCAACCCGCCACTCCTGCGATCCTTACTCCTCAACCCGCCACTCCTGCGATCCGCACTCCTCAACCCGCCACTTCTGTGGTCCTGAATCCTCAACCTGCCACTCCTGCGATTCGCACTGCTCAACCCGCCACTCCTACGATCCTCACTCCTCAACCCGCCACTCCTGCGATCTTCACTCCTCAACCCGCCACTCCTACGATCCTCACTCCTCAACCCACCACTCCTGCGATCCTCACTCCTCAACCCATCACTCCTGCGATCCTCACTGCTCAACCCGCCACTCCTGCGATCCTCACTGCTCAACCCGCCACTCCTGTGATCCTCACGGCTCAACCCGCCACTCCTGCGATCCTCACTCCTCAACCCGCCACTCCTGCGATCCTCACTCCTCAACCCGCCACTCCTGCAATCCACACTGCTCAACCCGCCACTCCTGCGATACTCACTCCTCAACCCGCCACTCCTGTGATCCTCACTCCTCAACCCACCACTCCTGCGATCCGCACTCCTCAACCCGCCACTCCTGTGATCCTTACTCCTTTGTCCACCACTCCTGTGATCCTCACTCCTTTGCCCACCAACAGAAGCTCCCACACAGACAGACAACAAAAAGCACCGGACAACTGAAGCCGATCTCACAATAGAAGTAATCAAACAAACCTACAACGCCCTGCAGCCAACGTGTTCTATCTACCTCCCAACTGCACTGGCAACGTGTGTCAGGAAATCAGTGCTTTATATAGTCTGCAACATAGGATAGTTTGGCAATGTTTTCAGCCATTTTAGGACCCTTCTGCCTTTGACTGACTGACTGCTTGGGTGGGTGACTGACTGCCTGGGTGGGTGACTGACGGTCTGGGTGGGTGACTGACTGCTTGGGTGGGTGACTGACTGCTTGGGTAGGTTACTGACTGCCTGGGTGGGTGACTGCTTGGGTAGGTTACTGACTGCCTGGGTGGGTGACTGACTGCCTGGGTGGGTCACTGACTGCTTGGGTAGGTGACTGACTGCCTGGGTGGGTGACGGACTGACTGCCTGCGTGACTTACTGACTGTCTGGGTGGATAACTGACTGACTGCCTGCGTGACTTACTGACTGTCTGGGTGACTGACTGACTGCCTGCATGACTTACTGATTGCCTGGGTGGGTGACTGACTGAATGCCTGGGTGGGTGACTGCCTGCTTGGGTGGGTGATTTCCTTGGGTGACTGACTGCCTGGGTTGGTTGGTGACTGACCTTGACTGGGTGGGTGCTGCTTCCTTGCCCACAGACACTTCAGAGGAAGTTTTTCTTCCATTGTTTTTGCCTTGCTTCCCTCCCTGCCCCGATCCCTGTAGCTGCTGCCCAGGGCGGGAGTTAGGCTCAGGGGTGGGGAGGTGGGCTGCGGGGGTGGGAGGTAGGCTCAGGGGGGGGCAGTGGGTAGGCTGGAGGGGGTGCGGGAGTTAGGCTCGGGGGGGGGAAAGACTGGCGAGCTAATTCCCACGATAGCATTCAGTTTGCCCCCGGCCCCTGCAGCTGCTACGAGGAGAGTTGGGTTGCGAGGAGGCTGGCACGGGATCGCTGGCCGGCATATTTTTTTTTTGCGCAACAAGCCCGAGAACCCGATCGCGCCGACACCGTCACCATACCCCGCGGCATTTTTTTTCCCGGACACTTTTCTTTTATTAGTACACCGGCACGGCCGCGCAGGAGGCTCCTGTTGGCGGCCCTGCCAGTCCCTGACTGTAAACAAAGACACGGAGTTTGAATCAGGGGAACCTGGTTCAATTCCCAGCGGTAACTCCAAGTCACGTGATCTCCCTGTGCCTCAGGCACCAAAAAACATAGATTGTAAGCTCTTCTGGGCAGGAACTGTGTCTGTTTAAACTTATTACGTGCTGCATACCGTGCACTATACTGCAATTGTGACGTGCATTGAGTACCATTGGGAGAAAAGCACCACATGAAATAAAGTTATTATTCCAAATTGGATTGGGTTGAATACTGTATCATTGTTTATATTGCATAATTACATAGGCAGTTGCTTGCTGTTTTAGCTGCATCATTTGTCCGAGTGCTACTATCGACCTGCCAATAAAGAGAGCCTTCCGAAATTCAGTTATGAAATTCAGACCCCAGAGCAAGATTCTTTACTGCTGAGATTGTCACAACAACAACTGTAATACAATTGTTGAATATTATTATTATTGAAAATGGCAGCAAACATCTTCTGACTGTATTCGATTTCTCTGTCCCCAATTGTCACTCAGACAAACACTTTATTAAAACACATACAGTTTAATGGACTTGGATAGATACAGCCACGGGAGTGTGGAAAGAATCAGCACAGGATGGACCGCTCACAATGGCGGAGGTTAGCAACGTGTGTTACTTTACAGAAATGCAGGAACGGCATAACCCAAATACATCATCGTGCTGTAACTGGAGCTAGAAAACGGAATGCAGTAAAGCACAGGGGGTAAAACAACCAAGTGCTTTACTGTAATCGATAGAGGGGCTTGATGTCAAAAAAGGAAAAATGTACAAAAAAAAAAAAAAAATCAATGCAGGTACATCTTTGGGGTAATTCTATATTCTTCGAAGTGGCTATTCCGGACGTTTTAGGACGGAAATCCCCATTGATTTGCAAACAATGCAAAATTCGCCCTTGGTTTTGGCGTGAACATTTTTTGTGCAAAAATGTTTTTTCGTTTCTCCAGAATTCCCCACATTGATCCTGACCATAAAATATGGCTTTTTGCCAGGGGAAGGGGGAGAGGGAAGACACCCTCTTCATTTATTTATTTATTTATTACACCGGAAAAGCTTGGAGAAATATCTCTTAAAACGACAATTTACAAAAGCAAAAAAAAACCCGCAAACGATTCAGAGAACACAGCTGGGACGGTTTGGCATGTGTCTAATTTGGAGTTCCTTACCCCTACAATCTTTTCTTTATTATCTAGGGTGGACCATCTTGTATCCCCAAACACCATTAGCTAATTGCCCTGTATAGTTTGTGACACTGGCTTTCTTAAAACTTACATTTTCACTTGATAACAAACGGTATTTACCTGGGAAGAGACGACACGTATTATGATCTATTTTACACAAAACCCTGGAAATGTGCGTTTTACACTAATGTTTTCCATTCGTACGTCTGGGCAAATGCATGATGAGGACAGAGTATTATTACGTGTGTCAAGGAGTTGTAGTCTTCAGACATCTCTCTCTCCCCGCAGATTAATCCGTCAAGATTGTATCCAATGGCGGTTTTGGATTAATCCACACTCATTTTTTTTGGTGCCCAATCCACGGATGGATTTAGGTTGGGGGGAGGGGGGAATGGGCGGGATTTGGAATACAAAATCCGTGAAATTCCTGGGTAACGGATTTGGACTGGATTCCCCATTTCTAATTCGAACGAGATCTATAATGAAGTGGGATGAAAGGAGCAGGACACCTCCCCTTCCATCACCAGTCACGGTGCGATAACGCGACCGCGAGTGCCGGAGGGGCCATTGCAATCTGGTACCGCGACCCCTCCGGCACTCAATGAGTTAAAAAAACCTGATACATATGGGTGGGATTTACTGCACATTGCATGGTGTGTATACTTCTGTCTGTGCCAGTGACTTCAGAAAGGCTTCATGTGAGCAGCCATAAAGAATAGTGGATTCATTAAGTTCGTATGTCCATTTCTTCCCTTCTTAGGCTGCGGCCATAGTGCAGGCGCAACCGAGCAAGTCGCAACCGAGCCTGTAGCCTCAGCGATCTGTGGACTCCGATGACAGGGGGGCGTGGCCGTGACATCACCAGGCTGGTTCGCCCACTTTGGCTCAAATGCTCACGTGGCGCAACAAATCTAATTCATTTGTCACTTACAAATCCTGCCGTGCCGTCGCGCTTCCGTGCGCAGTATGGCCGGACTGGTTATGAATTTGTTCGTGTCGCTCGCACTATGTCCGCAGCCTTAGAAAGGTTTTATTTTTTTAGCCCATGTTATTACATTCTAATAGCATAATTAACTAAACATATTTCTTAATCCAATTTTCTCAAAGTCACTTTAGAAGGGAGTGGTGCTTCAATTTAAAATATATGAATTGATTTTGTTATAAAAACTTCATTACTAAAAGACATGACGCGTCTAGTGACAACTTCTTATAAAAGTGACCTTTTCTATCACATTTTCCCAAAAAAAATCAAATAGAAAACGCCTGTACTCTGTGTTGCCATTACTTTTATGAAAACATAAAAGGTAGAAGGTTAAAGACAAGTAATCTCCTTTCTAATTCCAGAATGTACCAATCTTGTAGAATCATTCTTTTAATCTTCTCTGTAGAGAAGATATCAGACACAACTCAAAGGGCTGATTGGAGGCCTTATTCATTTCTTCACAGCCTTTTCTGTTTATGTGACACATCTCATTCTCCGTAGCTTTAGTCTTCACTAAGTTTACTGTCCTTTCATCATAACCTTTAGTTTCTGCCATCTGCTCGAGTCTTTGAAATCATTAATTTTCATCTTTCACAGTCTCTTTAACCCTGGAGAATTGGTTTCAGAGGAAACCTATCTTTTTTGGCTGCAAAACTAAAATTTGTTATCAGAGTAGTTAAGGACGAAAGAGTGTGCGCTATTAACCATTGTGTGTCCCCGAGGTGCCTTAGGGGTGAGGCCCAACAGGCTTTAGCGAATGGTCCTTTTAAAGGGCTTTGGACCACTTTAGAACTTGGAAGAAGGAAGCTGGGCCAGTAGAATACGGCAGGCGTGGTCAATGTCACACCCCAAGCCCCGCTAACAGGTCAGGTTTTCAGGATATCTCTGCGTCAGCACAGGTGGCTCAATCAGTCCCTGCTTCAGCAGAAGTTTCTTAATCAGAGGCTCAGTCTTTGACTGAGCCTTTGTTTGAGCCACCTGTGCTGAAGCTGGGATATCCTGAAACAGGACCTGTTGGGGGGGCTTGAGGACTGGAGCTGAGCACCCCTGGTATAGGGGCTCAGTTAAGGGGTGATCCTCAGAAGTCCATAAATTACTTAATGATACATTAACTTCAACGTCAAAACTCATTAACAATGCCATAAGCGCTGCTTTTAGCCATAACGCGCCCTTGCGTTATTATAACGGGCGTTAGTGCTAATGATAAAGAGGCGTTCCCTCTAATAGCGCAGATCCCCAGCGCTCCGTTATAGTTACCGCAGGGATTGAACATTACGTTGGTTAGATCAGAGATAAGGGCGGAGTTACGCCCATCCAGACTGTTACACTGAAAAGGTTCCTTGCATTGACCGGGCATATATTTCTAAATAGTAATCATATTGGCTATTTGACAGCTCTTTTCTAATATAAACAATCCCAATTTGTGATTTATTCTTGCTTACAGACATCTTAATCTTAATTTGTAAAAATAAATGTATATTATTCACTATTTTATTTGTATTGTGTATGGTACAAATGTAACTTCAGTCAGTTGCCCATGTTAAACACTTATTATGTGTCCACAACCAATAACCATTAATTCTTAAGGTTATGTGATGAAACAAATCGTTCAATCTAGGACAAAGTACTGTATATATATATATACAGTACTTGACAAATCACCAAAAAATCTACTCGCCACACAAAAAAATCTACTCGCCACCTAGTACCAAACGTGTGCTGCTTGGGCCAATATTTACTCGCCCGGGGGTTAAATCCACTCGCCCGTGGCGAGCAAATGTATAGGTTTGTCGAACACTGTGTATATATATATATATATATATATATATATATATATATATATATATACAGTGCTTGACAAATCACCCAAAAATCTACTCGCCGAACCAAAAAATCTACTCGCCACCTAATCCCGCCCCCAACCCCGCCCCTAGTCCCGCCCCCAACCCCGCCCCCGCTTTAAAAAAAATACATAAATTGAATAAATTCCCGAATAAGAACATTCGTTTTTGACATAAGTTTATTTATTGTATTACATTATACTACAATTAGTCCTTGTTACGTGTGTGTGTATGTGTGTGTGTGTGTATGTGTGTGTGTGTGTATGTGTGTGTGAGATTGAGTGTATGTGTGTATAAATGTCGGATCTAGAAAAAAAAGCCAGAAATGAATGACTAGTTTCCTGCACCCCTTAACCAGTGTCTGGATGCCCCCGCTTCACAATATTTAAAGCAGCAATCCCGCCTGGGATCTTACCTGATCCGCAGTCCCTCAATGTCCAGGTACCCTAATTCCCGCAATGTTTTACATTGGAGGGGATGTGTTTCCTACCTGTCTTCTGGGTTAGGGGGGGCTCCAATGTCTCCCGTGTGAAGCTTGAGTCAGATCTGGAAGAAAGCAGAATATAGGTTATTTCGGTGTAGTATAGGGCAGTTAAGATACACAGGGTAAATAAGATATCCAGATCCAGAGTGTGAGGCAGAGCGTCAGAGAGACAGAGAGGGGAGAGAGAGAGACAGAGAGGGGAGAGAGACAGAGGGGGAGAGAGAGACAGAGGGGAGAGAGAGAGACAGAGAGGGGGTGGAGAGACAGAGAGGGGGTGGAGAGAGAGAGGGGTGGAGAGAGAGAGAGGGGTGGAGAGAGAGAGGGGGGAGAGAGACAGAGAGGGGGAGAGAGACAGAGAGGGGGGAGAGAGACAGAGAGGGGGAGAGAGACAGGGGGGAGAGAGAGAGGGGGGAGAGACGGGGGTAACTGACTGACGGGGGGGAGGCAACTGACTGACTGGGGGGGGTAACTGACTGACTGGGGGGGTGGGATAACTGACTGGGTGACTTTGACTGACTGGGTGACTGACTGGGTGGGGGGTGGACTGACTGGGTGGGGGGAAGACTGACTGGGTGGGGGGGATGACTGACTGGGTGGGGGGGAAGACTGACTGGGTGGGGGGAAGACTGACTGGGTGGGGGGGTGGGATGACTGACTGGGTGGGGGGTGGGATGACTGACTTGGTGACTGGGTGGGGGGGTGGATGACTGACTTGGTGACTGGGTGGGGGGGTGGGATGACTGACTTGGTGACTGGGTGGGGGGGTGGGATGACTGACTTGGTGACTGGGTGGGGGGGTGGGATGACTGACTTGGTGACTGGGTGGGGGGGTGGGATGACTGACTTGGTGACTGGGTGGGGGGGTGGGATGACTGACTTGGTGACTGGGTGGGGGGGTGGGATGACTGACTTGGTGACTGGGTGGGGGGGTGGGATGACTGACAGGGTGACTTTTGACTGACTGGGGGAGTGGGGTGACTGACTGGGTGGGGGGGTGAGGTGACTTACTGGGTGACTGGGTGGGGGGGTGACTGACTGAGTGGGGGGTGACTGACTGAGTGGGGGGGTGACTGACTGAGTGGGGGGGGTGGGGGAGTGACTGACTGAGTGGGGGGTGACTGACTGAGTGGGGGGGTGACTGACTGACTGGGGGGGTGGGGGGGGTGACTGACTGGGGGGGTGGGGGGGTGACTGACTGTGGGGTTACCTCTGGTGTCCTGCACACACACATTCTCTCTCATACCCATACCACACACAAACACAAATACTCCATCTCTCTCGCACACACACACACACACACACACACACACACACACACACACACACACACACACACACACACACACACACACACACACACACACACACACACACACACACACACACAATCTCTCTCTCCCACACACACACACACAATCTCTCTCTCCCATACACACATATTCACACACACACACACACACACACACACTCACACACACACACTCTCAATCTCTCTCTCATACCCATACACACACACGGGAAGGGACGTGCACCGGAGGGGAGAAACACCCCGCTACTTCCTCCCGCCCCGCGCGAGCAACGGGAGCACCGAGGGGAGAGAATCACCGGAAACTGCAACATCTGCAGACCCGCGCGGGCAGCGGGAACACAGGAGAGGAGGCGAGAAACACCCCGGCCACTACGTGACCCGCGCGGGCAGCGGGAACACCGGAGGGGGGCGGGCGAGAAACACCCCGGCCACTACGTGACCCGCGCGGGCAGCGGGAACACCGGAGGGGGGGGGGCGAGAAACACCCCGGACAGTACGTGACCCGCGCGGACCGGAGGGGGGGGGCGAGAAACACCCCGGACAGTACGTGACCCGCGCGGGCAGCGGGAACACCGGAGGGGGGGGGCGAGAAACACCCCGGACAGTACGTGACCCGCGCGGGCAGCGGGAACACCGGAGGGGGGGGGGCGAGAAACACCCCGGACAGTACGTGACCCGCGCGGGCAGCGGGAACACCGGAGGGGGGGGGGGCGAGAAACACCCCGGACAGTACAGTATGTGACCCGCGCGGACCGGAGGGGGGGGGGGGGGAAACCCCCGGCTTTTACAGTATGTTCCGACCCGTGCGGGCAGCACCGGAGAGAGGGGGAAGGATGTACAGTATCAGTGTCTATAGTATATAAATATTTAAAGTGCATTAAATTCCCCCCACCTGAAGAATCTGTCCAAACTCCTCCATGACCGGATCAGTAAATTGTAAATTATAGGAGCTGACACAATTATACAGGAGGATATGAGGAGGAGGAGGAGCAGCAGACACACACGCACTCAACCCCCTCCCCCCCCATTACTTACCCGTGCAGAAAGGGCGGTTTGAAGTCCTGGCAACTCCATCCCACGTCACAGCCAATCAACTACGAATTTTTTTTTTTTTACGAACGGGATTTTTTTTTTGCAGAGCAGGGGAAAGGTTACTGGCCACGAGCCAATATCCGATCGCAGCTGGCGAGTTGGCGACCGGGTTTGTCGAGCACTGTATATATATATATATATATATATATATATATATATATATATATATATATATATATATATATATATACACACACATACACACACACACACATACACATATATATATATACACATATACACACTAAAGCGTAATACTCGTGTATATTAAATAAATCTACAGGAATCTTATTGCTAATGTTAGTTAGGATTATTATCTCATAAGTATTACTAAATTTCTGCTGTCAAATATTTAAACTTCTCAACGAATCCTCCCATATGTTATAAAAATGATGGCGTAGCCATGGATTTCAGGCACATTAGTGGATATCAGTACATACACCTTTTCCCAAGTTAATAGTGATGGTCAAAGGTATCCGTGTAGTTTGGGGTAAATGCAGATACTTATGGGGAGACCCTGTGACTGGATTTACATTAGGGTTGCCAGGTGGCTTCTCCAAAAATACTGGACACAATAGTGAAAGGTGCGACACGCTCGAGACACACACACACACCCCTCTCACCTCTCTCCACTCCATGCTGTTTCCTCCTCTCTTTT